>NC_091296.1:41165494-41210494 GCF_038502225.1 Cherax quadricarinatus | reverse complement strand
AAACAAGTATGAGGAGCGGCACGAAAGAATCAAAGAGACATCCCCAGACATAATTGCACTCACAGAAAAAAAACTCACCAGAATAATAACAAATTCAATCTTTCCACCCGGATACCAAATCCTCAAGAAAGACAGAGGGAGGAGAGGGGGAGGAGGAGTTGCACTGCTCATTAAAAACCAGTGGGGTTTTGAGAAAATGGAAGGAATGGATGGCACGGGCGAAAGGGACTACTTAGTAGGAACAATCCAGTCTGAGGGACATAAGGTGATAATTGCAGTAATGTACAACCCACCACAGAACTGCAGGAGGCCAAGAGAAGAATATGATGAGAGCAACAGAGCAATGATCGACACACTAGCCGAGGTGGCCAGGAAAGCACACATGGGGGGAGCAAAGTTACTAGTTATGGGTGATTTCAATCAAAAGGAGATTGACTGGGAAAACCTGGAGCCCCATGGGGGTCCCGAAACATGGAGAGCCAAGATGATGGATGTGGTACTGGAAAACCTCATGCATCAACATGTTAGAGACACTACCAGAGAGAGAGGAAAGGATGAACCAGCAAGGCTGGACCTTGTATTCACCATGAGTAGTTCGGACATCGAGGGTATCATGTACGAAAGGCCCCTGGGAGCTAGTGATCATGTGGTTCTGTGCTTCGACTACATAGTTGAGCTCCAAGTGGAGAGAGTAGCAGGAATAGGCTGGGAAAAATCAAACTACAAAAGGGGGAACTACTCAGGCATGAGGAGCTTCCTTCAAGACATTCAGTGGGAGAGGGAACTGACAGGAAAACCAGTACAAGAAATGATGGACTATGTAGCAACAAAATGCAAGGAGGCAGAGGAGAGGTTTGTTCCCAAGGGAAACAGAAATAATGGGAAGAACAGAACGAGTCCTTGGTTCACCCAAAGGTGTAGGGAGGCAAAAACTAGGTGTACTAGAGAATGGAAAAGGTACAGAAGACAGAGAACTCAGGAAAATAAAGAAATCAGCCAAAGAGCCAGAAACGAACATGCACAGATAAGAAGGGAGGCTCAGAGACAATATGAAAATGACATAGCATCAAAAGTAAAGACTGACCCGAAGCTGTTGTACAGCCACATCAGGAGGAAAACAACAGTCAAGGACCAGGTAATCAGACTGAGGAAGGGTGATGGGGAATTCACAAGAAACGACCGAGAGGTTTGTCAGGAGCTCAACACAAGATTTAAAGAGGTATTTACAGTGGAAACCAGTTGGACTCCAAGAAATCAGAACTGGGGGGCACACCAGCAAGTGCTGGATGAGGTACATATAACCAAGGAGGAGGTGAAGAAGCTGCTATGCGAACTTGACACCTCAAAGGCGGTGGGACCAGACAACATCTCTCCATGGGTCCTTAAAGAGGGAGCAGAGATAATGTGTGAGCCATTAACAAAGATCTTCAACACATCATTTGAAACTGGGCAACTCCCTGACGTATGGAAAATGGCAGATGTAGTCCCAATTTTTAAAAAGGGAGACAGACATGAGGCACTAAACTACAGACCTGTATCACTAACGTGTATAGTATGCAAAGTCATGGAGAAGATCATCAGGAGGAGAGTGGTGGGGCACCTGGAAAGAAACAAGTGTATAATTGTCAACCAGCACGGTTTCAGGGAAGGAAAATCCTGTGTCACAAACCTACTTAAGTTTTATGACAAGGTGACAGAAGTAAGACAAGAGAGAGAGGGGTGGATCGACTGCATATTTTTGGACTGCAAGAAGGCCTTCGACACAGTTCCTCACAAGAGGTTACTGCAAAAGCTAGAGGATCAGGCACACATAACAGGAAAGGCACTGCGATGGATCAGAGAATATCTGAGAGGGAGGCAACAACGAGTCATGGTTCGCAACGAGGTGTCAGAGTAGGCGCCTGTGACAAGCGGGGTTCCACAGGGGTCAGTCCTAGGACCTGTGCTGTTCTTGGTATATGTGAACGACATAACGGAAGGGATAGACTCAGAAGTGTCCTTGTTTGCAGATGATGCGAAGTTAATGAGAAGAATCAAATCGGATGAGGATCAGGCAGGACTACAAAGAGACCTGGACAGGCTACAAGCCTGGTCCAGCAACTGGCTCCTTGAATTTAACCCTGCCAAATGCAAAGTCATGAAGATTGGGGAAGGGCAAAGAAGACCGCAGACACAATATAGTTTAGATGGCAAAAGACTGCAAACCTCACTCAAGGAAAAAGATCTGGGGGTGAGTATAACACCGAGCATATCTCCTGAGGCCCCTGGGAGCTAGTGATCATGTGGTTCTGTGCTTCGACTACATAGTTGAGCTCCAAGTGGAGAGAGTAGCAGGAATAGGCTGGGAAAAATCAAACTACAAAAGGGGGAACTACTCAGGCATGAGGAGCTTCCTTCAAGACATTCAGTGGGAGAGGGAACTGACAGGAAAACCAGTACAAGAAATGATGGACTATGTAACAACAAAATGCAAGGAGGCAGAGGAGAGGTTTGTTCCCAAGGGAAACAGAAATAATGGGAAGAACAGAACGAGTCCTTGGTTCACCCAAAGGTGTAGGGAGGCAAAAACTAGGTGTACTAGAGAATCAGATAACTACTGCAGCATACGGGCGCCTGGCAAACCTACGGATAGCGTTCCGATACCTCAGTAAGGATTCGTTTAAGATTCTGTATACCATTTACGTCAGGCCCATACTGGAGTATGCAGCACCAGTTTGGAATCCACACCTAGTCAAGCACGTCAAGAAATTAGAGAAAGTGCAAAGGTTTGCAACAAGACTAGTCCCAGAGCTACGGGGATTGTCCTATGAAGAAAGGTTGAGGGAAATCGGCCATACGACACTGGAGGACAGGAGGGTCAGGGGAGACATGATAACGACATATAAAATACTGTGCAGAATAGACAAGGTGGACAAAGACAGGATGTTCCAGACACAAGACACAAGAGGTCACAATTGAAAGTTGAAGACTCAGATGAATTAAAGGGATGTTAGGAAGTATTTCTTCAGTCATAGAGTAGTCAGGCCGTGGAATAGCCTAGAAAGTGACGTAGTGGAGGCGGGAACCATACATAGTTTTAAGGAGAGGTATGATAGAGCTCATGGGGCAGGGAGAGAGAGGACCTAGTAGCAATCAGTGAAGAGGCAGGGCCAGGAGCTGTGACTCGACCCCTACAACCACAAATAGGTGAGTACAAATAGGTGAGTACACACCCTCCACCACTTGACACAAACACTTGACACAAACACGTACCCCCCCTCCCCTAACCACCTCTCCCCCTTCCCTAATCACCTCACCTTAGCCACCTACCCCTCCCCCAAACCACCGAACCCCTCCCCAAACCGTCTAACCCCCCAAATACCTCCCTCTCTCCAATAACCATCCTCCCCCTCCCCCATAACCATCAATCCCCTCTCTCCCTCAAACCATCTAACCCCCTCCCCCAACTATCTCTACCCCTCCAATAACCATCCTCCCCCTCCCCCTCAACCATCCATCCCCTCTCCTCCTAACCATCTATTCCCCTCCCCCTAACCACCCGTCCCCCCTTCTGTGGAGCAACGGGGGAACCTAGAACCAGGATGAGGACAAGGGGCTCCAAGGACGAATCTGGGAGGGAGGAATGGGAGGTAGAGCTGAGAAAAAGGGAGGAAGACTGGGGAAGGAGACTAGATGAGCTGGAAAGGAAGATGGAAGAGAGGTTAGCAGCAGAATGCAGAAGGTGGAAGCAACAGGCCACAACAGCAGAAATCAAGATAGAGAGATTAGAAGAGGAGCTGAGACATCTGAAACAGCACAGAGACAAAGATATTACAGAAGTAGCATCGGCAATGGCTACATCAAACACAGACAACAGGTCTGAAGGAAGCATGAAAACTAAACTGTATGCAGAGGTCCTGTCAAACCCACAAAACAAAGACAGGGAGCACACTAGGACAGAATGAGAGGTTGGAAGACATTGAAGGAACTAGGACATGTGCAAGGACCTTACCAGATACCTGTGGTGGCCAGGAACAGGTGAGCAGGAAGGACAAACCAAGAAGCATAGGGGCCATAACTAGGGAAGGGACTGAAAGAAGGAACACTCCACGGGAAGGAACTAAAACACATCAGAGGATGCAATGGGAGTCACAGTGGGAGGTGGAAAGGGAGAGATCCGTGTTTGTCTATGGGCTAGACGAAGCTAAAGGGGAAACTTATGATGAAAGAAAGCAGGAGGAGAAAAAACCGATTGAAGATATCATGAAGGGGATAGGCGAGGGGGACATGACCCAGGTGGCAAATTTTCGGAGAATTGGGTGGTTCACAAAGAAAAGGAATCGGCCTCTCAAAGTAATTTTCAAGGCAGAATCAACCCGAACCATGATCCTGCAGGAGAAAGCACAGCTGAGAGGCAAGCAGGAGTTCCGGAGTGTGTACCTTGATCGAGACAGGACACAGGACGAAAGGAAGACGATGAAAGAGAGAGTTCAAAAACGAAAGGAGAAATGGGAGGAAATGAAAAAGGAGAGCAGAATAACCCAGGATCAAATGGAAGGACAAGCACACCCCCCAGAAACACCTGCAGAAGGACTCCAGCCATGACACCCCAAAGGCAACTGAACAATCCAAACCAACCATCACACACCGATCCCTCTGTTTCCACCCCCCGCACTACAGTTACAGTATTAGAACAGAAGTTGAAGGTTTGGTACACAAATGCAGATGGATTAACGAATAAACATGAGGAATGGCAAGAAAGAATCAATGAGAAGTCCCCAGACATCATAGCAGTTACAGAAACAAAACTCACGGAGAGAATAACAGATGCAATCTTCCCACCAGGATACCAGATCATGAGGAAAGATAGAAGGGGCAGGGGGGAGGTGGGGTTGCTCTGCTCGTAAAAAACAGATGGAAATTCGAGAAAATGGAAGGCATAGATGAGACGGGAGAAAGAGACTACATAGCAGGTACACTTCAGTCTGGGGAACACAAAGTGGTCATTGCAGTGATGTATAATCCACCACAGAACTGCAGGAGGCCAAGAGAGGAATATGAAGAGAGCAACAGAGCAATGGTGGACACACTTGCTGAGGTGGCAAGAAGAGCTCACTCCAGCAGAGCAAAGTTGCTGGTTATGGGAGATTTCAACCACAGGGAGATTGACTGGGAAAACCTGGAGCCACATGGGAGTCCCGAAACATGGAGAGCCAGGATGTTGGACATGGTGCTGGAAAACCTGATGCACCAACATGTTAAGGACACTACCAGAGTGAGAGGGGAGAATGAACCAGCAAGATTGGACCTTGTGTTCACCCTGGGCAGCTCAGACATTGAGGACATCAAGTATGAGAGTCCCCTAGGAGCTACCGACCACATGGTTCTGTGCTTTGAATACATAGTAGAGCTGCAAGTGGAGAGAATAACAGGAGTTGAATGGGAAAAGCCTGACTATAAAAGAGGGGACTACATAGGGTTGAAGAACTTCCTGCGGGAGGTCCAGTGGGATAGAGAACTGGCAGGAAAGCCAATAGATGAAATGATGGAATATGTAACAACAAAATGCAAGGAGGCAGTGGAAAGGTTTATTCCCAAGGGCAACAGTAACAACGGGAAGACCAGAACGAGCCCCTGGTTTACCCGACGGTGTAAGGAGGCAAAAACAAAGTGCAATAGAGAATGGAAAAAGTACAGAACGCAGAGAACACACGAAAATAGGGAGATCAGTCGCAGAGCCAGGAATGAGTATGCACAGGTAAGGAGGGAGGCCCAGCAACAGTATGAAAATGACATAGCATCGAGAATCAAGACTGACCCGGAACTGTTGTATAGCCACATCAGGAGGAAGACAACAGTCAAATACCAGGTGATCAGATCAGGGACAGAAGGTGGAGAACTCACAAGAAATGATCAGGAGGTATGTGAGGAGCTGAACAGGAGATTTAAGGAAGTTTTTACAGTAGAGACAGGAAGGGCTGTGGGAAGACAGCACAGAAGGGAACATCAAGAGGGAATATACCAACAAGTGTTGGATGACATACGAACAACTGAGGAGGAGGTGAAGAAGCTCCTAAGTGACCTTGACACCTCAAAGGCGATGGGACCGGACAACATCTCCCCATGGGTCCTTAGAGAAGGAGCAGAGATGCTGTGCGTGCCTCTAACCACAATCTTCAACACATCCCTTGAAACTGGACAACTGCCTGAGAAATGGAAGACAGCTAATGTAATCCCCATATTTAAGAAAGGAAACAGAAACGAGGCGCTAAACTACAGACCTGTGTCTCTGACATGTATTGTGTGCAAAGTCATGGAGAAGATTATCAGGAGGAGAGTGGTCGAACACCTGGAAAGGAACAAGATTATAAATGAAAACCAGCATGGGTTCATGGAAGGCAAATCTTGTATCACAAACCTCTTGGAGTTTTATGACAAGGTAACAGAAGTAAGACACGAGAGAGAGGGGTGGGTAGATTGCGTTTTCCTAGACTGCAGGAAGGCCTTTGACACAGTTCCCCACAAGAGATTAGTGCAGAAGCTGGAGGATCAGGCACATGTAAAAGGGAGGGCACTGCAATGGATAAGGGAATACCTGACAGGGAGGCAGCAACGAGTCATGGTAGGTGAAGAGGTATCACAGTGGGCGCCTGTTACGAGTGGGGTCCCACAGGGGTCAGTTCTAGGACCAGTGCTATTTTTGATATATGTGAACGACATGATGGAAGGAATAGACTCTGAAGTGTCCCTGTTCGCAGATGACGTGAAGTTGATGAGAAGAATTAAATCGGACGAAGATGAGGCAGGACTGCAAAGAGACCTGGACAGGCTGGACAAGTGGTCCAGTAACTGGCTTCTCTAATTCAATCCAGCCAAATGCAAAGTCATGAAGATTGGGGAGGGGCAAAGAAGACCGCAGACAGAGTATAGGCTAGGTGGACAAAGACTACAGACCTCACTCAGGGAGAAAGACCTTGGAGTGACCATAACACCGAGCACATCACCGGAGGCACACATCAACCAAATAACTGCTGCAGCATACGGGCGCCTGGCAAACCTGAGAATAGCGTTCCGATACCTTAATAAGGAATCGTTCAAGACACTGTACACTGTGTATGTTAGGCCCATACTGGAGTATGCAGCACCAGTCTGGAACCCACACCTGGTCAAGCACGCCAAGAAGTTAGAGAAAGTACAAAGGTTTGCAACAAGGCTAGGCCCAGAGCTCAAGGGAATGTCGTACGAGGAAAGGTTAAGGGAAATCGGACTGACGACACTGGAGGACAGAAGGGTCAGTGGAGACATGATAACGACATACAAGATACTGCGGAGAATAGACAAGGTGGACCGAGACAGGATGTTCCAGAGAGGGGACACAGGGACAAGGGGTCACAACCGGAAGTTGAAGACTCAGACGAGTCACAGGGACGTTAGGAAGTATTTCTTCAGTCATAGAGTTGTTAGCAAGTGGAATAGCCTAGCAAGTGAAGTAGTGGAGGCAGGAACCATACATAGTTTTAAGAAGAGGTATGACAAAGCTCAGGAAGCAGAGAGAGAGAGGACCCAGTAGCAATCAGTGAAGAGGCGGGGCCAGGAGCTGAGTCTCGACCCCTGCAACCAAAATTAGGTGAGTACAATTAGGTGAGTACACAACATAACACTACATCAGGCACATACTAGGTGAGGCTTCCGCCTGTCAACACACACGTATGCAAAACTTAATCTAAGATCTCAGGTGCCCAACAGAGCACCACGATACTCAAACATTAATTTAGGCGATTATCACGAGATCTTAACATAGACATAGGTATTTAAGATTCAAAGAAGGAAACGGGATAATACTACAAGTCACAAAATAAAAACATCCAAGATAACAAAACAAAAATACGATGTGATATTTTATATCTCAACAAAACACAAAGAAAGAAAATAATGCAATCAGTTGCATGTAATATAATATAATATTACTGAAAAGCACACTATAACACTATAAACATAAAATAAGAACCATTCTCTTATGGTAGGAAACACATCTATACAATATACACCAATGTCTTGTATCGAGAGATAAATGACGGAAGACCTTTTAACTTCTGTACATACAAAGTCTTAACAGACATAGCGACGTCACCATCACATAGGAGACGTTTATACACACGGAGACAAAACATTCACCTAACTAGTATACACAATTAGTCACAGCTGACCAGCCCGTTAGATCACCCACTGAACGCTCACAAACTATCTCAAATCTCTTAACTCCAAGGCTTTATATTCAGACGGGAAATCTTTCTCCCATCTCCCCTCATATACCAACTTATTTTAACACTTTGTCCTATAAATCGTTCCCGCTAAAACCCGAATTCTATTACCTTCAACGTGCCTCATTGCCCATGAAAAATAAATATAATTGGTCACAACGTACGACACTGCACGTTGTACACGCATGTCAACCCCACCTACATCAAAACTCAACGCTCGGAGCGCCGACAAACATCCCCCTCCACCAAGCGCAAAACCCTACTGAATCACTCACGTACCATACCTAAAGTCTCACAGAAATACACAACGTGAAAAGCGGATTCCTCCTCTCTGCACGCCGAATAACCCCGGTCCTCCTCCAGACGCCGATTATACAACACCACCCAGGACGGCAGGATTCCATGCAAAAATTTAAAAACCACTTCCCGTACTTGAGGAAGGAGACGCAACTGTGTAACCCTCCTCCATATATCACTCCACGCGTACATGGGGTAAATTCCTTCAACTCGCACCACGACTCTCTCCATACCCGCCCTTTCAAAAGTACATAATTTAACACTCCGCACGTCCCGCATGTGCAATAACACGCGGAGCATCGTCTCGCACCTAATTAAATCCCTCCCTCCCCACCACCTGCGCAGATCGCGGTACATTTCAGTTAACCCACCATGCATCCCACCCAGCCGGAGAAAACGACGCTTCACGTAACATGCTATGACACGAGCCCCTAGAGGAATGAGACCTAACCCTCCCTGATCCATTGGTGTCTCTACCATCGCTCTTGTGAGCCAATCGCAAAAGACGTTTGACGTCCCCCTGCAACAGAGGATACACAGCAGCAACATGCCATACTTTACTATAAAGCAGAACATTAAGGACCACCGCCCTCTGGTGCAGGGTTAAATGTCGCGGTGGTAGACTATTTAATCACTGCAAAACACTATGTACCACCCTCCCCGAATTACACGCCCTCGTCTGATCAACCTCTCGCATATACTGAATACCACATATAGTGATACGATCAACCACCGTACGATCAACCACTGTACCCACCCCTTCTCCCACCCACTCTCCCAACTCCATAATCTTCGAAATTTTTCTATTAGCACACATCCCCGTAGCCTTACCAAATACATCAACAAGTCTCCCAACCAAACCCAACTACTCCCTCGTACGTAATAGTACAGTAGTATCATCTAAATAACCTACAAGGGCCGGTCGACCACTACCCGAACCCCACGACGAATCTACTCCCCGCCCACAAACAGCCCAGTAAAAAGGTTCCTGCATACAAGTAAAAAGCATTTGAGACATGGGGCATCCCTGTTGAATGCCCCTGTTCAAGTGGACAAAGACACCTAACTTCCCATTAATTTGTACTTTAAAACCAGCACCATTGTACAAAGAACGGGTCCACATGACGACCTCATTTCCAAAACCCTGCCATATCATGAACTTCCACAGCACCTCCCTTTCCACACTATCAAAAGCAGCTTGCTACGGGTACGTCACATTTTCTAACACCAAAACCGCCGTACGCTGAGACAAACCTAACACCCCCCTCTCCTTCATCGCATTGAGTAAACGAACCATAAAAGTCCGTATTACCTCCCAATGTTGGATATAAAATTCACACGGGATGCCGTCAATGCCTGGCGCCTTACCCTTGCTCATTCCCTGCAATGCCTCCCACACCTCCGCCTCAGTAATAGGCCCGCCCATGAGAAAGCGATCATGATCATTCAACTCGCATCGTACACCCCGCCCCCAATTCCTGTATCGCATGCTCACTCACTTCTTTACTTTGCATTTGGAGCTTACACCATGTATCGACATAAAACCTTATTCTTTCAGTTGTTGTTAAGACTTGTTCCTCACTATGCCCGTCAACTCCATCCTGCACCACTAAACTCACAATTTCAGTCGCCTATCGCCTTTGTGCCTGACTTCGTAAGACACAAGTAGACGGCTTATCACCCCACACAGCCTCCTCCACCCCACTCGAAATACGCGCCCCATCAAAAACCTTATTTTTCAGAACCTGGATTTGTTCCTTAAGATCGTCAATCTCGTCCACTGGGAAAATTCCAGGCGCCTCTCCCTGCGCATAACAATGCTGTAAAGAACCCTCCAGGTACCTCAGAAAACCATACCCCAAGCGAGAGGCCTCCTTACACCGATGCACATAAAAATCCTTAATTCGAGGCTTCACAACCTCATCCCATTGTCGCACTAAATCCCAAGCTTCCCAGGAGTCTACTCCCATAGACGCCCATAAGTCTGTGAATAGTGTCCTATCATCCGCACTTTGTAGCAGTCGCGTATTTAACTTCCAATATCCCTTAAAACGGTTCGAGAGACCCTCCCCCCTCCCAGTCAAGCTCCACAAGAACTCCGCGATGGTCGGAGAAATAGACGTTTAACACACACACACTGATTGCGACCACCCACCGAGACACATACACCCTATCTAAGTGCGCCGCATAGCCCCTTCACACAAAAGTATGCTCAATCCCCAAGTCACGTCTTCCACTTACATCCACCAACCCCAGCCCAGACAACAAATCACCCAAAATAAACGAACAAAAACCCGCCCCCCTTGGCTCAACGTCTTTACGGCGCACCACACAGTTCCAGTCACCACCGACCACTGCAATATCCAGCAGGGACCTTAAATAGTACACTAGAACATCTCTAACAAAAGTATTTTTAATATTAACATCATGTTCGGCCGGCCCATATACTCCTACGAAACCAACCCTTCTATTACCCCAATCTCCCATGACTCGCACCACCCGACCCTCCCCCCCCCTTCCTCCCAATGTTTCATCACAAACGGGCTGGTCCCTTTTATCAACACAGCCACTCCATCTTTCAGACGTCTCGAGTGAGTCATATAAACATCATAACCATCTATCTCAAACAAACTTCCTACTTTATAATTATGTTCTTGCAAAAAACACACATCCACTGCAAAGCGATTCAACCACTCACGTACCTGCACACACTTTCTGAGAGTTTTCAAACCATTAACGTTAATAGTTACACACTTAACTTTGCCAAAGGAGGCTTTCCTCTAGGGGCCACCATACCCTTTTTCTCTTTGCGTCGGCAAGCACTTAAGGCACCGCCCGTACCTTTGGCATTCTCCGTGATATAACCTGCTGTCCTGGATCCGCGCGACCCCCCACCCGTGATTTCCGACCACGTCTTCTTCCCTGAACGTTGTCCAGTGGTCAAGACGTCGTCGGAGTCGGACGGGGTAGCCGCACGCCTCCTAGAAACAGCATGCTCAGCTATGTCAGTACCTGAGGTGTTCTCCTTGTGAATGTCTAAATCAACAGTATGAACTCTCGGACCCTCCACATCTCGCACGTTAACTAACCGATCAACATCATCCAAACGTACTCTCTCCTCACCTGAATACTTCAACAAAGGCACACACGGCACAGAATCATACTCATGCGACGCTAAAAGGTCGCTCAATGTAGATACAATATTAGCCTCTATGTCATCTGCCTCTCTTGCTAGAGGGATCTCACTTCTCACGTGTTCCACCTCATCATGGGTGACAGTCCCAGGTAGAGTCACACAAGATGACTACTAGCATGGCCCGATCAACCTCAGCACTCCACGATGTCAGGCGAGACAAGTCCTCGACGACTTTGTCTTCTGGATTCTGATGGGGAACCTCGCCGTCCGGACGACGACCACGTCCCGAGGGCGGCTGGTGCTAAACACATTGTGCCGCGATGTGATCCAAAGTGCCGCAGAGGCGGCAAGTTCGTCTCTGTCCAGGATATGTAATGTACACCTGGGAACGAATATCCTCCCGGTGTACGTATGAAGGAATTGGCTTGCGTAGGGACATTTTCAAAGTGAAGGACCCCTCTTGAAGACCAGCATAGAGGCCGTAAGACCACAGACCCATAGTAACCTGGTGGATCTTCCCATAACATTCAAAAGCGTCACATATGTCGACTTCATTGGCCTCAAAAGGCACGTTTTGCACACGTACCCACGTATAGTATCGTGAAACGGCGTGCAACTGAACAGTGACTGCTGGGGTGACTTGCTTGCTAACATCCTGGTACTGGTTGACAATCTGCTCATAGGTCTGCGTATCACAAAACTTTACGAAAATCCGGGAAAGTCATTCAAGGCGAGGCCACACAGGGATTCATGCTGGATACCATATGTATCACGAATGATCGCTGGCACTAACACATTAATCGATGCGCTGGTGATTGTGCCCCGTATTAGTTCAATACAAACAGTATTAACTCTCTGGCGAAAACCAGTCGCCATTGTTGTTGATGTATCAAAAGCTCCTCCACCGGTGTCGGGACTGGGCAGAAGCAGCTGGCAAACGCTCAGCACAACGTCTGAGCAGAGAATGAAGGTGCAGTATTGATGTTACTGAAAAGATGATCAGCCACAAGGAAACAGACGTCCCTTATTATTACCTATTTATGGTAATCAGTTAATTAGGTAAAACATAATTGTTATAATGTTGGAAAACACTAATATTGTGATAAATTAAACGTATCACACACCTGGAATTGTCACTGAATATAATTAAATATACGTGTACAATATGAACGTTTCGGGGAGAGCGGAACCGGAAATGGGGCAGTATAAATCGAAGTTCATCAGGGCCGAAAGGAAAATTATCAGCCGACTTGTCTGACAAAAGAAACAACAAATGCGTGATGTGTCTGAAAATGTCCAAATGTCTAGAGTGTGAATAACTTGTCAGATCAATGTTCATTATGATAAAACGGTACAAGGTGTCGTCTTATTGAGGAATTGTTACACCGAGTTTATCGGAATGGTGTGTTTGCCTCCCAGTGTGTTGTAATTAGCATGGAACAAGGTGGCCAGGTATTGGCCAGTCTTAGTTTACCTGCCTGCTAGGAGGCGTTAGGATATATCACCATTGTAATGTATAATAGTAATGCTCAAGAAATTACATGAGTTGAGCCACATAGTCACTTAACAGAAATTTTCATACACTTCACACCTTGCCAGTTAACTGGCTTAATTTTTTTTCTAGTAAATATTCAGAAACATATATTCCTAATTTAAGGTGCTGTAGTGTGAGCTGGAGAGCTGAGACAGTAGTATTGAAGGAAGAACGTTATCAAAGACATGTTGCTCCTAAAATCCCTCATGTCTCCAAGGTACATCAATATCAGTAATTATAATGTTTTATATGTGCCAGAGTTCTCCACTCTTATGTGGGTGAAAAGTTAATTCAAGATTGTACTTGTAAAAATTCATCCACCTAATTTCTTGAATGTGCGTGGATGTAGTGCGGATAAGAAGCATGATTGCTGATGTTATGAATGAAAAGAAGTTGGATGTCCTGGCTCTAAGCGAAACGAAGCTGAAGGAGGTATGCGCATTCAGTTGAGAGAAATTAATGGGATTAAGTCAGAAGTATCTGAGAGAGTTAGAGCTAAGGAAGGGGTAGCGATAGTGTTGAAGGATCAGTTGTGGAAAGAGAAGAGGGAATATAAATGTGTAAATTCAAGGATCATGTGAATTAAAATAAGGGTCGGATGTGAAAAGTGGGTTTTAACAAGTGTGTATGCACCAGGAGAAGAGAGAGTGTAGAGGAGAGAGATTTTATGAAATGTTAAGCGAAAGTATAGGAGCCTTCGATCCAAGTGAGAGAGTAATTATGGTAGGGGACCTAAATGCTAAAGTAGGAGAAACATTTAGAGAGTGTGTGGTAGGTAAGTTTGGGGTGTCAGGTGTACATGATAATGGGGACCCTTTGATTAAACTTTGTATAGAAAGGGGTTTAGTTATAGGTAATACGTATTTCAAGAAAAAGAGGATAAATAAGTGTATAAGATATGATGTAGGGCGTAATGACAGTAGTTTGTTGGACTATGTATTGGTAGATAAAACACAGTTGAGTAGTCTTCAGGATGTACATGTTTATAGAGGGGCCACAGGTATATCAGATCACTTTTTAGTTGTAGTTACAGTAAGAGTAAAAGGTAGATGGGATACAAGGAAAATAGAAGCAGCAAGCAAAAGAGAGGTGAAGGTGTATAAATTAAAAGAGGAGGCAGTTAGGGTAAGATGTAAACCACTGTTGGAGGATAGATGGGCTAGTGAGAGAATAGGCAATGAGGTTGAAGATGTATAGGGTAGATTTAAGAATGTAGTGTTAGAGTGTTCAGTAGAAGTTTGTGGTTACAGGAAAGTGGGTGTATGAGGGAAGAAGAGCGATTAGTGGAATGATAATGTAAAAAGAGTAGTAAGGGATAAAAAGTTAGCATATGAGAGATTTTTACAGAGTAGAAGTGGTTCAAGGAGGGAAGAGTATATGGAGAGAACAAGAAAGGTTAAGAGAGTGGTGAAGCAATGTAAAAAGAGAGCAAATGAGAGAGTGGGTGAGATGTTATCAACAAATTTTGTTGAAAATAAGAAAAAGTTTTGAAGTGAGATTAATAAGTTGAGGAAGCCAAGGATCAAATGGATTTGACAGTTAAAATAGGAGAGGAGAGTTATTAAATAGAGAGTTAGAGGTATTGGGAAGATGGAGGGAATATTTTGAGAAATTGTTAAATGTTAATGAAGATAGGGAAGCTGTGATTTCGTGTATAGGGCAAGGAGGAATAACATCTTGTAGGAATGAGGAAGAGCCAGTTGTGAGTGTAGGGGAAGTTCGTGAGGCAGTGTGAACAATGAAAGGGGATAAGGTAGCTGGGATTGATGGGATAAAGAAAGAAATGTTGAAAGCAGGAGGGAATATAGTTTTAGAGTGGTTGGTGCTATTATTTAATAAATGTATGGAAGAAGGTAAAGTACCTAGGGATTGGCAGAGAGCATGCATAGTTTCTTTGTATAAAAACAAAGTGGATAAAAGAGAGTGCAGAAATTATAGGGGAATAAGTCTGTTGAGTATACCTGGTAAAGTGTATGGTAGAATTATTATTGAAAGAATTAAGAGTAAGACAGAGAGTAGGATAGTAGATGAACAGTGAGGCTTTAGGAAAGGTAAGGGGTGTGTAGACCAAGTATTTACAGTGAAACATATAGGTGAACAATATTTAGATAAGGCTAAAGAGGTTTTTGTGGCATTTATGGATTTGGAAAAGGCATATGACAGAGCAGACAGAGGGGCAATGTGGCAGATGTTGCAGGTTTTTACGAGGATAGTGAGGCTCAGGTTAGAGTATGTAGAAGAGAGGGAGATTATTTCCCATTAAAAGTAGGCCTTAGACAAGGATGTGTGATGTCGCCGTGGTTGTTCAATATATTTTTAGATGGGGTTGTAGGAGAACTGAATGCTAGGGTCTTGGCAAGAGGTGTGGAGTTACAAGATAAAGAATCAAACACAAAGTAGGAGTTGTCACAGTTGCTCTTTGCTGATGATGCTGTACATTTGGGAGATTCTGAAGAGAAGTTGCAGAGGTTGCTGGATGAATTTGATAGGGTATGTAAAAGAAGAAAATTAAAAGTGAATATAGGAAAGAGTAGGGTGATGAGGATAACAAAAAGATTAGGAGACGAAAGACTGGATATCAGATTGGAGGGAGAGAGTATGAAGGTGAATGTATTCAGATATTTAGGAGTGGACTTGTCAGCAGATGGGTCTATGAAGGTTGAGATGAATCATAGAATTGATGAGGGAAAAGGGTGAGTGGTGCACTTAGGAGACTGTGGAGACAAAGAACTTTGTCCCTGGAAGCAAAGAGGGGAATGTATGTGAGTATAGTTATACAAACACTGCTATATGGGTGTGAAGCATGGGTGATGAATGTTGTGACGAGGAGAAGACTGGAGGCAGTGGAGATGTCATGTCTGAAGGCAATGTGTGGTGTGAATACAATTGTGAATCCATGCTGAGTATCATTAATCAAGCTATGCTTATCGAGATGGCTTCTTATAATCTCAGCTATAATTGACTCAAGTAATTTGCCTACAATTGAGGTCAGGCTTATTGGGCGGTAATTTGACGGTAACGACTTGTCCCCTATTTTAAAAATAGGAATTACATTAGCCATCTTCCACATATCAGACACTACACCTGTTTGAAGAGATAAATTAAAAATATTAGTTAATGGTTCATAGAGTTCCATTTTGCATTCCTTAAGAACCCTTGAAAAAAACCTCTTCAGGAACCGGCGACTTATTTTGCTTCAGTCTGTCTATCTGCTTCACAACCATTTCACTAGTGACTGTAATGTTACATAATCTATCTTCTTCTAGCCCACTATAAAAATTAATTACTGGAATATTGTTAGTGTCTTCCTGTGTAAAAACCGAGAGAAAATAATTATTTAAAATGGAGCACATTTCATTCTCTTTGTCAGTAAGATGCCCATAGTTATTTTTAAGGGGACCTATCTTATCTCTAACTTCTGTTCTATAGACCTGGAAAAAACTTTTTGGGTTAGTTTTAGAATCCATAGCAACTTTAATTTCATAGTCCCTTTTAGCTTTTCTTATCCCCTTTTTAATGTCCCTCTTAATGTCAATATACTGATTTATAAAATGACCCTCACCTCTTTTGATACGCATATAAATTCCTTTCTTATGCCCTAGTAGATATTTCAGCCTATTATTCATCATTTTGGGTCATTTCTATTTGATCTAATTTCTTTATATGGGATAAACGTTCCTTGAGCAGCATGTATAGTGTTCAGAAAGCTGTCATATTGATACTTCTCTTCGTTATCCCAGTCAACAGATGATAAGTGTTCTCTAAGCTCCTTGCTTCTGCTTCAGAATCTCCACGACTATGGTGCTCTTCGCATCTACTCCTAGGTTGAGGGACTGATTACCTCATCTTCTGTATATAGTCCTACTGTCTTCAAGCTATGTCCTAGAATTTGTATTGATAAAGCCACTGGATGACGAAACGTCTACAATAAAGATACCCAGATGTTGCACATGTCTTAATTTCATCTTGTCGGTATTATATACCATTCTTGCACAACTTGTCAGACACTGCAACATCATGTAATCTTGATTCTGAGGACAAGTACATAACCTTCACGACTACGACAACTACTACTACAACTAACCCATCTCTTTGGGAAGGACCTACTTCCACTGGGGAATCCCGCCTACCAGTGACTATGCCCTCGTCTGCTACACCTGACGTTACTACATAGGCGCCAGGCTCCTTGCTTCTGCTTCAGAATCACCACGACTATGGTGCTCTTCGCACCTACTCCTAGGTTGAGGGACTGATTACCTCATCTTCTGAATATAGTCCTACTGTCTTCAAGCTATGTTCTAGAATTTGTTTTGATAAAGCCACTGGATGGCGAAACGTCTACAATAAAGATACCCAGATGTTGCACATGTGTCTTAATTTCATACCCAAGAGTTGCACATGTGTCTAATTAATCAACATGTCGGTTCTCTGAACCATTCATCTAGAAATTGTTTGTAATGGCTTGATAAAGCTCCTGGAGAGCGAAACGTTGCCACAATAAAATGTCACATTAGTTACACTTGTGTCCTTTTACTTTACAATGCCTGAGTAACTGGACCAGTGTCCAATCTCTTTACTTAAGTCATACAATATAACAGTTGCGGAACTTTCATGTTCATTTATCGTTGACCATCAATCATCGTTAAGTCCAGTCTGGCCTTTCATTGTCTTATGTCACAAACTGTCAACACAAAGTCCCAACTGGCTGCTTCATCTCTCCTCACTGTCTCTTTCGCCTTATAATCAAGATATTGTAGATGAATGGTTCACAGAACCGACACATTGATAAATTAGACACATGTGCAACTCTTGGGTATCTTTATTGAGGAAACGTTTCGCCACACAGTGGCTTCATCAGTCCATACAAAGGAGAAACTTGAAGAACAAATGTGACACCACCTACGACTGCTGCACCTCTACTGCCTACGGTTTATAAGCTGCTTCTCCGCTCATATGCCGTATTCTATTCAAGATTGATGGACTGACCACATCGACTCAAGGCTGAGGGACTGATTACCTGATTCTCCTTTTGTTCTTCAAGTTTCTCCTTTGTATGGACTGATGAAGCCACTGTGTGGCGAAACGTTTCCTCAATAAAGGTACCCAAAAGTTGCACATGTGTCTAATTTATCAATCAAGATATTATTTATTTCGTACTTTGAATAAATTTTCTTTTCCTCTCTGTATTGCCAATTATTCTTTAACACTATAAGAAATTATAAAAAAAAAAGCTTGTTTTCTCGACATTTCACATCATTTGGTTTAAAGTGTGGAATGTTAATACAAACTCGCTTTACTTAGAACTTTAACATAAAGACTTCAAGTATATTTATCCAGATTTTAGAACATTCTTGGAACATCTGGTTATCTTTATTGTAGACGTTTCGCCATCCAGTGGCTTTATCAATACAGATTTCTGGACATAATAAGAAATCAGAAGAACTATATGCAAAAGATGAGGTAATCAGTCCCTCAGCCTTGGAGGTGGTGTTTAGAGCACCGTGGTTGTAGAGATTCTGAAGCACAGGTAAGGAGACTGGCGCTTATATAGGCGGTGCTCTAAACACCTCCTCCAAGGCTGAGGGACTGATTACCTCATCTTTTGTATATAGTTCTTCTGATTTCTTATTATGTCCAAGAATGTGTATTGATAAAGCCACTGGATGGCGAAACGTCTACAATGAAGATTACCAGATGTTGCACAAGTGTCTTAACTTTCATCTTGTCGGTATTGTATACTTGTCTTGCACATACCTAATGTTGATTATCTCACTGTAGCAGATAAAACTTTACCTTCCCTTATCTCTCTAAGTTATAAGGCTCAAAATTACTCTTTGATGATGTACATTGAGAACAGAGACTATCTCAAAATTAAAGGATTTTTTAAATAAATACAATATAGCAGAATTGGCAGAATATGGGTAATAACTTAACTGCTGAGTGTTGGTCCCAGCAAGTTATTAGAACATAAGAAAGGAACACTGCAACAGGCCTGTTGGCCCATACTAGGCAGGTCCTTCACAATCCATCCCACTAACAAAACATTTGCCCAGCCCAATTTTCAATGCTACCCAAGAAATAAATTCTGATATGAATGTCCCACTCAAATCCAACCCCTGTCACTCATGTATTTATCCAACCTAAATTTGAAACTACCCAAAGCCCTGGCCTCAATAACCCAACTAGGCAGACTGTTCCACTCATCAACCACCCCATTCCCAAACCAATACTTTCCTACATCTTTTCTAAATCCAAACTTATCCAATATAAATCCATTACTGCGGGCTCCCTCTTGGAGAGATATCCTCAAGACCTTACTAATATCCCCCTTATCAACACCCATCTTCCACTTACACACCTCGATCATGTCGCTCCTCATTCCTCGTCTAGCAAGTGAATGTGATGAATGGTTTTGAAAACCGACAAGTTGAAGAACTGAGAAACGTTTCGCCACACAGTGGCTTCATCAGTCCAATACAAAGTTGAAATGGGTAAGGAGAGGAGAAGTTTGAGGAAATCAGTCCCTCAACCTGGAATCGATGTGTTCAGTCCATCACGCTTGTAGGAAGTACAGCATAGGGCCAGAGAGGTTACTTATATACTGCAGTCAGGTGAGGTGAAGCAGAAGAAGGCGGGATCACAGTGGGACCTGCCACTAGTGTAAATAGGTCGTCGTCCAAAGGTTGGGCAAGCGTTGAAGTCTTTGTACCAAGATCCCATGATGTTGCAGTGTCTGACAGATGTGATGAATGGTTTTGAAAACCATGCAACACATGGGAATCTTTATTGAAGAAGCGTTTCGCCACACAGTGGCTTCATCAGTCCAATACAAAGTAGAAATGGGTAAGGAGAGGAGAAGTTTGAGGTAATCAGTCTCTCAACCTGGAATCGATGTGTTCAGTCCATCACTTTTTTTCATTAACTACCTCATAAACAATCATCTACACGTAATACATTTAACAAACATAACTTCACAATGTGTGGTAAGACACATATGCAACAGTTAGGTATCTTTATTTCGAAACGTTTTGCCTACACAGTAGGCTTCTTCAGTCGAGTACAGAAAAGTTGATAGAAGCAGAAGATACTTGAAGACGATGTAATCAGTCCATCACCCTTAAAGTTTTGAGGTGGTCAGTCCCTCAATCTGGAGAAGAGCATTGTTCCATGGTATGAAACAATATGGAGATGAAGTGACAGGATGGAGCCTTATATAGCGCCAGGAGGTGAGACGTAGGTCACTAGGAGAGGTAAGAACTCAGATGTTGGGAGTACAGGTCCCTCTCAAATCCAGCCGTTCTCACTAGTAGAGGTTTGTCGAAGTTGATTGTAGGTCTGTACCAAGATACCCTTGTGTTGCAGTGTCAGACAGATTGAACATTAAAATGGTATAAAATACCGACAGGTTGTTAGGTAAGACACATATGCAACAGTTAGGTATCTTTATTTCGAAACGTTTCGCCTACACAGTAGGCTTCTTCTTACCTCTCCTAGTGACCTACGTCTCACCTCCTGGCGCTATATAAGGCTCCATCCTGTCACTTCATCTCCATATTGTTTCATACCATGGAACAATGCTCTTCTCCAGATTGAGGGACTGACCACCTCAAAACTTTAAGGGTGATGGACTGATTACATCGTCTTCAAGTATCTTCTGCTTCTATCAACTTTTCTGTACTCGACTGAAGAAGCCTACTGTGTAGGCAAAACGTTTCGAAATAAAGATACCTAACTGTTGCATATGTGTCTTACCTAACAACCTGTCGGTATTTTATACCATTTTAATGTTCAATCTGTCTGACACTGCAACACAAGGGTATCTTGGTACAGACCTACAATCAACTTCGACAAACCTCTACTAGTGAGAACGGCTGGATTTGAGAGGGACCTGTCCTCCCAACATCTGAGTTCTTACCTCTCCTAGTGACCTACGTCTCACCTCCTGGCGCTATATAAGGCTCCATCCTGTCACTTCATCTCCATATTGTTTCATACCATGGAACAATGCTCTTCTCCAGATTGAGGGACTGACCACCTCAAAACTTTAAGGGTGATGGACTGATTACATCGTCTTCAAGTATCTTCTGCTTCTATCAACTTTTCTGTACTCGACTGAAGAAGCCTACTGTGTAGGCGAAACGTTTCGAAATAAAGATACCTAACTGTTGCATATGTGTCTTACCTAACAACCTGTCGGTATTTTATACCATTTTAATGTTCATAACTTCATAATATTGTAAATGTGATCAGTTTATTAAAACTATATTTAGTAACTGCTAGAAACTCTATTTTTGAAAGATATACTTGTCCTCGACTTTGTTGTATATTACTCATTTATTCTGCCTCAACATACAGTATATGGATTTCCAGACATGTAACCCACTTTCAAAAAATCTTAAATGCTTTTGCTGAAGGATAATGATGGAGGAACCAAGAATATTGAGAGAAAATTATAGTTTAAAGATGGAAGAAGGTACTGAAGACAAGAATAATGAATGGAGAATGAGGAAAGTCACTGAAAACTAATTTTAAAAAAACGAAGATTGTTAGGCGAGATGGAGAATGAAGTCATAATGCACAAATTGAAGAGTGATTCTTTTGAAAGAAGGATGGGGGGGGGGTTGATGGAGGCGGATTAAGGAATGGGATGGATCAGCATCCTAATAAAGCTGGGTTAAACTGAGGTAGAAGAACGGCCAGAGAGAACTGCTGACATGACTCGCTGTTCACAACTTATTTGCGGCAATACGTAACTTGTCTAGTTACTTAATATTCAACAGGTCGTCCCCTCCCCCCACTCTCCCTCCCTATTACTAGAAGTTAACATTGGGATATGTAATTTGATTATACGTTTATACATTTCTCCCTAAATTTACAAAACATTAGGTTAGCAGCCAAAACTCATTTAACAATTGACTGTCTTATATCCATTAAAAATCTGTCTTTAATATTTTTTTAAGCTTCATAATGCACTCTTCAAGCTACACTGATTTCCCAACAATGGGATTGTGAAATAATATATAGAAATATGAAGAAAATTCTTTCCAAGGAAACGTGAGGAATAATGATACTATTGAATGAACAGTGTTTGAAAAGCAAAACAAAAAAGCCGAGACTTAAAAGGACGACGTCCGTAAGAGGAACCAAATGTAGGGTTATAACTCTTCACACAGTGGAATGTTTTCCCTGCTAGACAGTATTATATATATCTTAGCGGGGACATCTGGACTGGCAGTAAAGGGGTTACATAATGCAACATCCTGACCTGAAGGAAGCTTCTCCTGCAGGAAGTCATTATTCTCTTACCCAGGAAGACTTACGTTATACAGTATAATATATTCCCAAGTAGTAGCAGCAGCAACAGAAGCAGAAACATTTATAGTCGCCGCAGCAACCACAACAAAAGCAACAGTGCACCAGTAGTCGTAGCAAGAGTCACAGTAGTAGAAACATTAATTAATGCTTAGAACTTATACCGTTTTCTGCTGCTCCTGTTGTTGGTCAGTCTCTACCTCATTACCCACCTCCATAGTTGCTTCCATTATCTACTCTCATCCCCTTATTCCTTCTTCATTTCCTCCCTAACCATGATGATGATGATTCATTTCTTCATTAAATATTAAAGCGGCTAAATCCGATAAAAATATCAAATCAGTATATCAGGGCGAAAATCAGGGACGAAAATCAGCTGGACGAAAATCAGGGCTAGAAGACAGTGTATATTTAGAAAAAACGGCTTTGTATTGTCTTCACACGTCTATAATTTATTATTTAGTAGTAATCATTTGTGTTTTTTTCCAGATAAAGGTATTCAACAGATTGATGATTAAAAAATATCTGTAGACATCATAATTCACGTGTAAATAATGACTAATGATGTCAAATAGTGAGACGATCCTTCAGAATTTGTCTGATTGTTTTATGATATATTGATGTCTTGCAATGCTGGGATCTCAGATGGTAACGATGTTATCTAAATTTATTGCAAACCTTGTTTTTTTAATATTAAAATATAACGTTAATCTGAATGTGATAATGTACATGTTAACATCACTGAGAAAGCTACATCAGTATTTATCAGATAAGATTAAAAAAATCGGATTTTTAAACCGGAGGGTTTGCCACCTAGGTACTTTTTCTTCTAGCCCAGAGTACGACCTACATCAGTCTACTAACACCTTAAGTACCTACTTAATGCCAGGTGAACAAGGACAATAGGTGCAAGGAAACATGTCCTACTTTACACCCGTACTGTTTCGATTCCAGAACACGATGTATGCCTCGTGGTGTCTAAACTGTTATAGTTTTCAGTAATCCCTGATATAAAGATTAGAGTAACATCGACTGGTGGTTAAAGAGTTGTGAACTGGTCTTAAACACAATTATCACCAAGCCTACAGGAAAATCAGAGTACCTACCACATCTGCTAGGAAAATAATAGGTTAGATAATGAGAACCTTCAAAAGTAAGGACGTCAAGCCCATGATAATTTTCTTCAAATCGCTTGTTCTCTCTAGGCTGGAATATTGCTGCACACTAACGGCCCTTTTGAAAGCAGGCGAAACTGCAGACCTGGAGAATGTACAGAGAACTTTTACGGCACGTATAAGTACGAGAAATCACCTAAATTACTGGGAACGGTTGAAGTCCCTTGATTTGTACCCCCTGGAATGCAAGAGAGAAAGATACATGATAATATACACTTGGAAAATCCTAGAGAGACTAGTCCCAAATTTGCACTACGAAATCAAAAGCAAATTCCAGTTACATAACAGAGCGAGAAACTAATGGGAAGGATCTGGTAGTAATAAGGTCAGAGGACCTCACTATCAGTTTTTCGCTCTATTGTTTGACTGGAATTTGTTCTATTCTCCAATACACTTAATTTCCTCGAGTTTTCCATATCGGAGTAATTGAAATTTCTCTTCATTGAATTTCATATTGTTTTCTGTAAAGATTTGGGTGATGTCAGCTTGAAGTCTTTCAGTACCATCGATAGATGACTCTGTCATGCAAATTCGGGTATCATACGCAAAAGAAGACATGGTGCTGTGGCTTACATCTCTGTCTATGTCAGATATGAGGATAAGGAACAGGATAGAGGCGAGTACTGTGCCTTGTGGAACAGTTTTTCCCTGCGGGTGCCTCAGACTTTACCCTGTTTACAATTACCCGTTGTGTTCTGTTTGTTAGGAAGTTATAGATCCATCTGTCAACTTTTCCCTTTATTCCTTTATCACGCATTTTGGTCGCACTTGTCGATAGCTTTCGTAAAGTGTGTGTATACTACATCTGCATTTTGTTTACCTCTAAGATTGTTACCTTTATGATTATGAACAATAATCTGGACTGTAAAACTATCAAATTTATATATTCCAGAACTGTAGAATTACACGGAAGTAATTCTTTGGCATTAGTCTAGTCTACACAATGGCCTGTATCCCTTACATTAATGAACAAAGCCCTTAACTCTTGTCCACTAGATACTCCGGTCTCAAGAGATTTGCTAGTTTGTCCTAAATAAAAGGTATCACAACTTTTACCTGAGATTGAGAACACACAACCTACAGAATCCTGGGGAGAATTTTTAATTAAATTTTATTACACGGTGTTGTTATAGATAGACAACTTTATCATTAAAGTACTCAACAGCTTGTGGAAGGGAGAAGAGATTTTCATTATATGGTAAAACCAACAAATTCTCAAACTTATACTACGCATTAGATGTCAGAGAGGGCGTATGTGACGAGCGAGGCTCTACAAGAGTCGGTCTTGGAGATGGTGCTGTTTCTGGCATATGTTAATGACATGAAGGAGCGGATAGACTCAGAGGTGTTCCGGGTTGCAGACGATGTGAAGCTAATTCGGAGAATTCAAGCGGACGAGAATCTGGTACGAATACAAAGGGGTCTGGACAGGCTGCAAGCCTGGTCCAACAATTGGTTCCAAGTGCAAAGCCATTAAGATTGGGATAGTTAAACAAGACCGCATACGGAGTACATGCTAGGGGGCCAAACGCTGCAGACCTCAACCAAGGAAAAGGATCTTGTGATATATATATCATACCCCAGCATACGGGCACCTAGCAAACCTAAAAATGACATTTTGACCCCTGAGTAAGGAGTCATTTATGACACCACACTGTACATCAAGCCCATATTAGTGTATGCAGAACCAGTATGGAACCCACACCTGGTCATACACGTCAAGAATTTGGAGAAAGTGCAAAAGTTTGCAACAAGACTAGTCCCGGAGCTGAAGGGTATGTCTTATGAAGAGACGTTAAGGAAACTCGGTATGATGACAGTAGAGGATAAGAGGGATAACAACATATAAAATACTAAGAGGAATTGACAAATTGGACAGGGATAGAATGTTTCAGAGATCGGACACAGCTGCAAGGGGACACAATTTTCAGTTAAAAAATCAGACTAGTCACAGGGATGTTAGGAAGTATTTCTTTAGCCTTAGAGTTGTCAGAAAGATGAACAATCTGGAGAGTGAAGTAGTGGAAGCATGATCAATACATAGCTTTAATAAGAGGTATGATAAGGCTCCTGGAGTGGGGAGAAAGTGACCTAGTAGTAACTGGCAAAGAGGCAGGGCCAGGAGCTGTGACTTGACCCCTGCAACTACATTAGTTGAGTACACACACACACACACACTTAGGCACACACACACTTAGGCACACACACACCCCACACACACATGCACATATCCACGCACACACATATACACACACACACACACACAAACACACAGGTCTCCCACCCTCACAGGCCCCACAAACCACAGTGTTGGAAAGGAAACTGAAGGTATGGTACACAAACGCTGATGGTATAACAAATAAGTGGGAGGAGTGGCATGAAAGAGTCAAAGAGGCATCACCGGACATCATAGCTCTCACAGAAACCAAGCTTACAGGTATGATAACAGATACCAAATCCTGAGGAAAGACAGAGGGAACAGGGGGGGTGGAGGAGTGGCAATGCTGATCAAAAATCGCTGGAATTTTGATGAGCTGGAGAGAGGAGACAGCGGAGAAGAAAGTGATTACATAGCGGGAACGCTTCACTCTGGAGGTCCCAAGGTGGTAATAGCAGTGATGTATAACCCACCACAGAACAGCAGGAGGCCAAGGCAGGAGTACGTCGAGAGCAATAGAGCGATGGTTGACACACTGGCTAGAGTGGCCAGAAGAGCTCATGCATGCAGGGCAAAGCTCCTGATCATGGGTGACTTTAACCACAAGGAGATCGATTGGGAGAACTTGGACCCGCATGGGGGGCCAAGATACATGGAGGGCTAAGATGATGGAGGTGGTACTGGAAAACTTCATGTACCAACACGTAAGGGACACTACAAGAGAGAGAGGAGAGAATGAACCAGCAAGGCTAGACTTAGTATTCACCTTGAGTAGTGCAGATATCAAGGACATCACATATGAAAGACCCCTTGGGGCCAGTGACCATGTGGTTTTAAGCTTCGAATACACAGTAGAGCTACAAGTGGAGGGAGAAGCAGGAAGGCCAGGGCGAATGAAGCCAAACTACAAGAAAAGGGACTACACAGGAATGAGGAACTTCCTGAATGGGGTTCAGTGGGACAGAGAACTAGCAGGGAAGCCAGTTAATGAGATGATGGAATATGTAGAAACAAAATGCAAGGAGGCTGAGGAGAGGTTTGTACCAAAGGGTAACAGGAATAATGAAAAAGCCAGGATGAGCCCATGGTTTACCCAAAGGTGCAGGGAGGCGAAAACCAAGTGTGCTAGGGAATGGAAGAAATATAGAAGGCAAAGAACCCAGGAGAATAAGGAGAGCAGTCAAAGAGCCAGAAACGAATATGCACAGATAAGAAGGGAGGCCCAAAGACAATATGAAAATGACATAGAAGCGAAAGCCAAATCTGACCCGAAACTGTTGTACAGCCACATCAGGAGGAAAACAACAGTCAAGGACCAGGTAATCAGGCTAAGGAAGGAAGGAGGAGAGACAACAAGAAATGACCGTGAAGTATGTGAGGAACTCAACAAGAGATTCAAAGAAGTGTTCACAGAGGAGACAGAAGGGGCTCCAGAAAGACGGAGAGGTGGGGCACACCACCATGTGCTGGACACAGTGCACACAACCGAGGAAGAAGTGAAGAGGCTTCTGAGTGTGCTAGATACCTCAAAGGCAATGGGGCCAGATAACATCTCCCCATGGGTATTGAGAGAGGGAGCAGAGGCGCTATGTGTACCCCTAACAACAATATTCAATACATCTATCGAAACAGGGAGATTGCCTGAGGCATGGAAGACTGCAAATGTAGTCCCAGTCTTTAAAAAAGGAGACAGACATGAAGCATTAAACTACAGACCAGTGTCACTGACATGTTTAGTATGCAAAATCATGGAGAAGATTATCAGGAGAAGAGTGGTGGAACACCTAGAAAGGAATGATCTCATCAACAGCAGCCAACATGGTTTCAGGGACGGGAAATCCTGTGTCACAAACCTACTGGAGTTCTATGACATGGTGACAGCAGTAAGACAAGAGAGAGAGGGGTGGGTGGATTGCATATTCTTGGACTGCAAGAAGGCGTTTGACACAGTTACACAAAAGAGATTGGTGCAAAAACTGGAGGGCCAAGCAGGGATAACAGGGAAGGCACTACAATGGATAAGGGAATACTTGTCAGGAAGACAGCAGCGAGTCATGGTACGAGGCGAGGTGTCAGAGTGGGAACCTGTGACCAGCGGGGTCCCACAGGGGTCAGTCCTAGGACCAGTGCTGTTTCTGGTATTTGTGAACGACATGACGGAAGGAATAGACTCTGAGGTGTCCCTCTTTGCAGATGACGTGAAGTTGATGAGAAGAATTCACTCGATCGAAGACCAGGCAGAACTACAAAGGGATCTGGACAGGCTGCAGACCTGGTCCAGCAATTGGCTCCTGGAGTTCAATCCCACCAAGTGCAAAGTCATGAAGATTGGGGAAGGGCAAAGAAGACCGCAGACGGAGTACAGTCTAGGGGGGCCAGAGACTACAAACCTCACTCAAGGAAAAAGATCTTGGGGTGAGTATAACACCAGGCACATCTCCTGAAGCGCACATCAATCAAATAACTGCTGCAGCATATGGGCGCCTAGCAAACCTCAGAACAGCATTCCGACATCTTAATAAGGAATCGTTCAGGGCCCTGTACACCGTGTACGTTAGGCCCATATTGGAGTATGCGGCACCAGTTTGGAACCCACACCTAGCCAAGCACGTAAAGAAACTAGAGAAAGTGCAAAGGTTTGCAACAAGACTAGTCCCAGAGCTAAGAGGTATGTCCTACGAGGAGAGGTTAAGGGAAATCAACCTGACGACACTGGAGGACAGGAGAGATAGGGGGGACATGATAACGACATACAAAATACTGAGAGGAATTGACAAGGTGGACAAAGACAGGATGTTCCAGAGATTGGACACAGTAACAAGGGGACACAGTTGGAAGTTGAAGACACAGATGAATCACAGGGATGTTAGGAAGTATTTCTTCAGCCACAGAGTAGTCAGTAAGTGGAATAGTTTGGGAAGCGATGTAGTGGAGGCAGGATCCATACATAGCTTTAAGCAGAGGTATGATAAAGCTCACGGTTCAGAGAGAGTGACCTAGTAGCGATCAGTGAAGAGGCGGGGCCAGGAGCTCGGACTCGACCCCCGCAACCTCAACTAGGTGAGTACACACACACACACACACGCACTCACACACACATACTCACACACACACACACACACACACACACACACACACACACACACACACACACACACACACACACACACACACACACACACACACACACACGCACACACACACACACACACACTGTTCTGCAGGGTTCTGCATGACATCGTAATGTACATATAGTGGAGAAGTGTGCCATAATAATATGAATATTATAGTTGTAAGGAATAATTTTATAATTGATAATGTGCATTTGGAGGTACTGTAAAGTACTCTAACTGTAAGTGCACAACTACAAACTTATCTTAAATACACAGCATCTCCGACGCCAGCCTCTACACCCCATGCTAACGTCACGTCACCCCCTAACCACGCTTACTCTGCGTACCCAAACATCCTTGGAAAATAAATCATTAACAGAATTTCTTTATAATTACAGTTAGAGTACTTTACAGTGCCCCCAAATGCACATTATCAATTATAAAATTATTCCTTGCAACTATAATATTCATATTATTATGGTTGGTTAGGGAGTCACGTGACGTTAGCATGGGGTGTAGAGGCTGGCGTCGGAGATGCTGTGTATTTAAGATAAGTTTGTAGTTGTGCACTTACTTTGTTTATCCAACTCAAGCCATAGGCTCTCATATGGCTTACCTGTATGTTCACCCAGGCTCTGACATGGTCAGGGTGCTGTGTGATGAGTGAGAAAATAAGAAATGAGGTTTGTAGGGTAGTGACGGCCTGACGCTGACGAGGCCTAGTGGTTATGGAGGCTGAACCTCACGCCAGCTGTTGTTTGTACACTCATTTGGGCGTTTAGGATTAAGGTCTTTCTGTTATGTTATGTTATGGTGATTAAATAGATATATTTTCCTAATTGGGATTTTTGCCTATCCTCTGTTACCCAACCCCTTTAAGTACACATACCAGTTTAGCGCTTTCTGTTTTGTCTGGGATAGCCCTGGGTGGCCGGTTTGGGCTAGTATGTGTGTAACTTTTACCTTTGCCCTTAGACAAGGCATCAAGCCCCCAGCTATCCCACATTTTTGCGTAACACACACACACATCTGATGCAGGTACACTCCTACTGAATGAACCCAACAGTAAGGAAGGAGACAGGACTTACGCTATAGCCCTATCAGTCCACCAAGCAGGGCTGAGGAATGAAGGGGAATAACTGTTGGGAACAGGGATAGCCGTAAGAGAGGGGGGAGAAGAGGGAGAAGGAGGCAGGTCCCATGTAGAGGCACAATCATGCTACCAAGAATTACAGGAAAAACCAATGTTCATATACAAACAGGACCCATAGACACAGAGAGAAAGGCAATAGGAGTAGGAGAGGGAAAAGTCATTGCTTCAGGAGAGCAAAAAGACACATTGAAAGGTGGCAGAAAGAAAAACAAGATTGAAAACATTATCATAAAAATAGGCGAAGATGACATGACTGAGATACTTGAAGGGAAGAAATTGGCCAAACTGATTTTCAAGAAAGAAATGATGCAGAACAGGATCATGCAAGTGAAACCACAGCTGAAGGAATAATCAACTTACAAGAGGGTGTTCCTAGTTCACAACAGAACAAGAACAGAACGACAGCCACTGAGAGAGAAGATACAGAAATGAAAGGGGCTAGGACGAGAGACAAAGAAAGAATCAGCAAGGGACAGAGAAGGGCAGAGCAACAAGTGTACGCACACACAGAACCACCCGCAGAAACTTACAAATAAACGCAACCCCCAACACAACCCACAATCCACACTTACAGCACCCACCCCACACTACTCTGAAGAATTCCATAGCACACTGCCAAGTCCCCCATCCTCACAGAGGAAACTGAAGGTATGGAACACAAACATAGATGGAATACCAAATAAGTGGGAGCAGTGGCATGAAAGAGTTAAAGAGGCATCACGGTGTGTGTGTGTGTGTGTGTACTCACATAATTGTAGTTGCAGGGGTCGAGACTTAGCTCCTGGCCCCGCCTCTTCACCGAACACTACTAGGTCCTCTCTCTCCCTGCTCCATGAGCTTTATCATATCTCGTCTTAAAGCTATGTATGCTTCCTGCCTCCACTACATCACTCGCCAGACTGTTCCACTTCCTGACCACTCTATGACTGTAGAAATGCTTCCTAACATCCCTGTGGCTCAGCTGAGTCTTCAACTTCCAAGAGTGACCCCTTGCTTCTGTGTCCCCTCTCTGGAACATATTGTCTCTGTCCACCTTGTCTATTCCACGTAGTATTTTGTATGTTGTTATCATGTCTCCCCTATCCCTCCTGTCCTCCAGTGTCGTCAGGCCGATTTCCCTCAACCTTTTTCATAGGACATTCCCCTTAGCCCTGGAACTAACCTTGTGGCAAACCTTTGCACTTTCTCTAATTTCTTAAAGTGCTTGACCCGGTGCGGGTTCCAAATTGGTGCTGCATACTCCAGTATAGGCCTGACGTACACTGTATACAGTGTCTTGAAAGATTCCTTACTTAGGTATTGTAATGCTAATCTCAGTTTTGCCAGGCGCCCATACACTGCAGCAGTTATCTGGTTGATGTGTGCTTCCAGAGACGTGTTTGGTGTTACATTCATACCAAGATCTTTCTCCTTGAGCGAGGTTTACAGTGGTTGGCCATCTAGCCTATACTCTGTCTGCGGTCTTATTTGCCCTTCTCCGATCTTCATGACTTTGCTTTTGGCAGGGTTGAATTCGAGAAGCCAGTTGTTGGACCATGTGTCCAGGCTGCACAGGACTCCTTGAAGGCCTGGCTGATCCTCATCTGATTTAATTCTCCCCATTATCCTCACATCATCTGCAAAGAGGGACACCTCTGAATCTATCCCTCCCATCATGTCATTCACATATACCAAAAATAGCACTGGTCCTTGGACCGACCTCTGCGGGACCCCGCTCGTCACAGGCACCCGCTGTGATACCTCATCACGTACCATGACTCGTTGTTGCCTCCCAGTGAGGTATTCTCTGATCCGTTGAAGTGCCCTTCATGTTATATGCGCCTGATCCTCTAGTTTCTGCACTAATCTCTTGTGAGGAACTGTGTCAAAGACCTTCTTGCAGTCCAAGAAGATGCAATCAACCCACCCCTCTCTCTTGTCTCTTACTTCTGTTACTTTATCATAAAACTCCAGAAGGTTTGTGATACAGGATTTGCCTTCCATGAAACCGTGCTAGTTGTCATTTATACTTTTGTTCCGTTCCAGGTGCTCCACCACTCTCCTCCTGATAATCTTCTCCATGACTTTGCATACTAAACACGTCAGTGACGCTGGCCTGTAGTTTAGCGCCTCTTTTCTGTCTCCTTTTTTAAAAATGGGAACTACATTTGCCGTCTTCCATACCTCAGGTAGTTGCCCAGTTTCAAGGGATGTGCTAAAGATTGTGGTTAATGGGAGATACAGCATTTCTGCTCCCTCACTAAGGACCCACGGGGAGATGTCCGGTCCCATTGTCTTTGAGGTAACAAGGTCATTTAGCAGCTTCTTGTCCTCCTCCTCAGTTGTGTGTAAGTCATCCAGCACTTGTTAGTGTATTCCCTGTTGGTGTCCTCCTTTGTCCTGTCTTCCCATAGTTCTTCCTGTCTCCACTGTGAATACTTCCTTAAATCTCTTGTTGAGCTCCTCACATAGCTCTTGATCGTTTCGTGTGAGTTCCCCACCTTCTTTCCTCAGCCTGATCACCTGGTCTTTGTCAGTTGTCTTCCTCCTAATGTGGCTATACAGTAGCTTCGGGTCAGACTTGACTTTTGACGCTATGTCGTTTTCATACTGTCGCTGGGTCTCCCTCCTTATCTGTGCATACTCATTTCTGGCTCTTTGATTGATCTCCTTATTATTCTGGGTCCTTTGCCTTCTGTACCTCTTCCATTCTTTAAATGCACTTAGTTTTTGCCTTCCTACACCTTCGGGTAAACCAAGGACTCACTTTGGTCTTTCCACTAATTCTGTTGCCCTTGGGAATAAACCTTTCCTCTGCCTCCTTGTATTTTGTTGTAACATATTCCAACATTTCGTTTACTGACTTTTCTACCAGTTTTCTGTCCCACCGAACCTCCTGCAGGAAGTGTAGTCCTCCCTTTTATAGTTTGGTGTTTCCCAATCGACTCCTGTTACCCTCTCCACTTGCAGCTCTACTATGTAGTCAAAACTCAGAACCACGTGAACGCTAGCTCCACGTGAACGCTAGCTTATATGTGATGTCCTCAATGTCTGAACTGTTCAGGGTGAACATAAGGTCCAGTCTTGCTAGTTCATCCTCCCCTCTCTCTCTAGTAGTGTCCCTGACGTGTTGATGCATGAGGTTTTCAAGTACCATATCCAACATCTTGGCTCACCATGTGTCAGGACCCCTGTGAGGCTCCAGGTTTTCCCAGTCGATCTCCCTATGGTTGAAATCACCCATAACCAGTAATTTTGCTCTGCACGATTGAGCTCTTCGTGCCACCTCAGCCAGTGTGTCCACCATCGCTCTGCTGTTCTCTTCATATTCCTCTCTTGGACTCCTGCAGTTCTGTGGTGGGTTATACAACATTGAAATGACTACCTTATCTTCCCCAGACTGAACTGTAGCTACTACGTAGTCCCTTTCTCCAATCTCGCCTGTGCCTTCCATTTCCTCAAAACCCCATCGGTTTTTTATGAGTAGTGCAACCCCTCCTCCCCCTCTGCTCCTTCTGTCTTTCCTCAGGATCTGATATCACGGTGGGAAGACTGTGTCTGTTATTGTCTCAGTGAGTTTCGTTTCTGTGACTGCTATGATGTTTGGGGACTTCTCATTGATTCTTTCATGCCACTTCTCGTATCTATTTGTTAATCCATCTGCGTTTGTATACTACACCTTCAACTTCTTATCTATCACGGTGGTCTTGGGAAAATATTGGGGTTGGGGAGCAGGAGCCCTGGAAGGGGCCTATGGGGGTTTGCAATGTGAGTGGGGTTTGTGATGGGGGGTGAGGGCAGATTGCCCATGGGGAACTGCTGCAAGGGTGAGGTTTGTGATGTGGGGGTGGGGGGAGAACGAACAGTGTGTGCATTTTGGCTTAGATTTTTCAGTTGCATTGGGGTTGTTGCAGTTTGGGCGGGGCTTGTGATGGGGGTGAGGGCAGAGTGCCCATAGGGGGCTGCTGTAGGGGTGGGTTTTGTGATGCTGGGGATGGGGGCAGAGGGAACAGTGTGTGGGATTTGGTTTAGAGTTGCCAAGGGGTTGTCGTGGTTGGAGTCCTTCTGCAGGTGTTTCTGTAAGGTGTGTTTGCCCATCCACCTGAGTCTGGGTTCTGCTCATCTTCATCAATGCATCTCGTTCCTCCTTTCGTCTTTGCACCCTCTCTCTCAGTATCATCCTTTCTTCTTGTGTTCTGTCGCGATTGAGGTACGCTCTCCGGTACTCTGGACTGTCCCTCAATAATGCTTTCTCCTGCAGGATACTGGTTTGAGCTGATTCTGCCTTGAAAATTACTTTGACAGGCCTTTTGGCCTTTTCCTTCCACTCACAAACCACCCAATTCTCCAAAAATTTGTCAACTGTGTCATGTCTACCTCACCTATTGTTTTCATGATACCTTCAATCACTTTCTTCTCCTCCTGGTTTCTTCCATCGTAGGTTTCCCCATCAACTTCTCGGAGCCCATAGACAAACACTGACCTCTCCCTCTCCTCCTCCCACTGTGTCTCCCTTTGTATCCTCTGAGGTGTTTTAGTTCCTTCCATCCAAACGTTCCAGCCTTCAATCCCTGCCCTTGCTGTAGCCCCTATGGTCAGTGGACTGTCTTTCCTGCTCACCTGTTCCTTGCCAGTACAGTTGTCTGTTGGAGTCTCTGCATATGTCATAGCTCCTTCATTGTCTACAGGTCTCTCAATTGTGCATATCTTTTCTGGGATCCCTACAATCCCCTTGTCTGTGACTGGTATAGAAGTTCCTGATGTCATGTCTGTATTGTCATTTGTCTCTCTAATCTGTCTCAGGTTTTTTAGTTCCTCATCTAAACACTTTATCTTATCTTCTGCTGCTAAGACTTGTAGTCCCCACTTCCTGCTCTCCTCAGCTATCCTCTCCTACATTTTCTTGACAAGCTCTGCAAGCTTCCTTTCCCACTCTTCCTCCATTTTTTGGAGCTCTACCTCCCAATCTTTCCTCTCAGGTTCTTCTCTCCCGGGTTCGTGTGTGTGTACTCACCTAATTGTGGTTGCAGGGGTCGAGACTCAGCTCCTGGCCCCGCCTCTTCACTGACTACTACTAGAGTCTCTCTCTCTCTCTGCTTCCAGAGCTTTGTCATACCTCGTCTTAAAGCTATGTATGGTTCCTGCCTCCACTACATCACTTGATAGGCTATTCCACTTCCTGACGACTCTAGGACTGAAGAAATACTTCCTAACATCCCGCTGACTCGTCTGAGTCTTCAGCTTCAAATTGTGACCCCTTGTTTCTGTGTTCCCTCTCTGGAACAACCTGTCTCTGTCTACCTTATCTATTCCACGCAGTATTTTGTATGTCGTTATCATGTCTCCCCTGACTCGCCTGTCCTCCATTGTCGTCAGTCCGATTTCCCTCAACCTTTCTTCGTAGGACATACCCCTGAGCTACAGAAATAGCCTTGTTGCAAACCTTTGCATTGTGAGTGTGTGTATTTCAGTTAGTTAGTTACCATTTTGTCCTAGGCACATGTCGATTAGACACTAGGCCTGTAGTATATGCGTTCCTGTGTGTGTGTGTGTGTGTGTGTGTGTGTGTGTGTGTGTGTGTGTGTGTGTGTGTGTGTGTGTGTGTGTGTGTGTGTGTGTGTGTGAGTGTGCATGTGTGTGTGCATGTGCGTGTGTGTGTGTGCATGTGTGTGTGCATGTGTGTGTGTGTGTGTGTATGTGTGTGTGTGTTTGTGTATGTGTGTGTACATGTGTGTACTCACCTAGTTGTACTCACCTAGTTGAGGTTGCGGGGGTCGAGTCCGAGCTCCTGGCCCCGCCTCTTCACTGATCGCTACTAGGTCACTCTCCCTGAGCCGTGAGCTTTATCATACCTCTGCTTAAAGCTATGTATGGATCCTGCCTCCACTACATCACTTCCCAAAATATTCCACTTACTGACTACTCTGTGGCTGAAGAAATACTTCCTAACATCCCTGTGATTCATCTGTGTCTTCAGCTTCCAACTGTGTCCCCTTGTTACTGTGTCCAATCTCTGGAACATCCTGTCTTTGTCCACCTTGTCAATTCCTCTCAGTATTTTGTATGTCGTTATCATGTCCCCCCTATCTCTCCTGTCCTCCAGTGTCGTCAGGTTGATTTCCCTTAACCTCTCCTCGTAGGACATACCTCTTAGCTCTGGGACTAGTCTTGTTGCAAACCTTTGCACTTTCTCTAGTTTCTTTACGTGCTTGGCTAGGTGTGGGTTCCAAACTGGTGCCGCATACTCCAATATGGGCCTAACGTACACGGTGTACAGGGTCCTGAATGATTCCTTATTAAGATGTCGGAATGCTGTTCTGAGGTTTGCTAGGCGCCCATATGCTGCAGCAGTTATTTGGTTGATGTGCGCTTCAGGAGATGTGCCTGGTGTTATACTCACCCCAAGATCTTTTTCCTTGAGTGAGGTTTGTAGTCTCTGGCCCCCTAGACTGTACTCCGTCTGCGGTCTTCTTTGCCCTTCCCCAATCTTCATGACTTTGCACTTGGTGGGATTGAACTCCAGGAGCCAATTGCTGGACCAGGTCTGCAGCTTGTCCAGATCCCTTTGTAGTTCTGCCTGGTCTTCGATCGAGTGAATTCTTCTCATCAACTTCACGTCATCTGCAAACAGGGACACCTCAGAGTCTATTCCTTCCGTCATGTCGTTCACAAGTACCAGAAACAGCACTGGTCCTAGGACTGTGCATGTGTGTGTGTGTGTACTCACCTATTTGTACTCACCTATTTGTGGTTGCAGGGGTCGATTCATAGCTCCTGGCCCCGCATCTTCGCTGATTGCTACTAGGTCCTCTCTCTCCCTGCCCCATGAGCTTTATCATACCTCTCCTTAAAACTATGTATGGTTCCCGCCTCCACTACGTCACTTTCTAGGCCATTCCACGGCATGACTACTCTATGACTGAAGAAATACTTCCTAACATCCCTTTGATTCATCTGAGTCTTCAGCTTCCAATTGTGACCTATTGTGTCCCATCTCTGGAACATCCCGTCTTTGTCCACCTTGTCTATTCCGCGCAGTATTTTATATGTCGTTATCATGTCTCCCCTGACCCTCCTGTCCTCCAGTGTCGTCAGGCTGATTTCCCTCAACCTTTCTTCGTAGGACAATCCCCGTAGCTCTGGGACTAGTCTTGTTGCAAACCTTTGCACTTTCTCTAATTTCTAGACGTGCTTGACTAGTTGTGGATTCCAAACTGGTGTTGCATACTCTAGTATGGGCCTGACGTAAATGGTATTCAGAGTCTTGAACGAATCCTTACTGAGGTATCGGAACGCTATCCGTAGGTTTGCCAGGCGCCCGTATGCTGCAGCAGTTATCTGATTGATGTGCGCCTCAGGAGATATGCTATGTCTGCGGTCTTCTTTGCCCTTCCCCAATCTTCATGACTTTGCATTTGGCAGGGTTAAACTCAAGGAGCCAGTTGCTGGACCAGGCTTGTAGCTTGTCCAGGTCTCTTTGTAGTTCTGCCTGATCCTCATCCGATTTGATTCTTCACATTAACTTCACATCATCTGCAAACAAGGACACTTCTGAGTCTATCCCTTCCGTTATGTCGTTCACATATACCAAGAACAGCGCAGGTCCTAGGACTGACCCCTGTGGAACCTCGCTTGTCAGAGGCGCCAACTCTGACACCTCGTCATGTACAATGACTCGTTGTTGCCTCCCTGTCAGGTATTCTCTGATCCATTACAGTGCCTTTCCTGTTATGTGTGCCTGATCCTCTAGCTTTTGCAGTAACCTCTTGTGAGGAACTGTATCGAAGGCCTTCTTGCAGTCTAAAAAAATGCAGTCGATCCACCTCTCTCTCTCTCTTGTCTTACTTCTGTCACCTTGTCATAAAACTCTAGTAGGTTTGTGACACAGGATTTTCCTTCCCTGAAACCGTGCTGGTTGTCTCTGGCCCCTAGACTGTACTCCGTTTGTAGTCTTCTTTGCCCTTCCCCAATCTTCATGACTTTGCACTTGGTGGGATTGAACTCCAGGAGCCAATTGCTGGACCAGGTCTGCAGCTTGTCCAGATCCCTTTGTAGTTCTGCCTGGTCTTCGATCGAATGAATTCTTCTCATCAACTTCACGTCATCTGCAAACAGGGACACTTCGGATTCTTTTCCTTTCGTCATGTCGTGCACAAATACCAGAAACAGCACTGGTCCTAGGACTGACCCCTGTGGGACCCCGCTGGTCACAGGTGCCCACTCTGACACCTCGCCATGTACCATGACTCGCTGCTATCCTCCTGACAAGCATTCTCTGATCCATTGTAGTGCCTTCCCTGTTATCCCTGCTTGGTCCTCCAGTTTTTGCACTAATCTCCTGTGTGGAACTGTGTCAAACGCCTTCTTGCAGTCCAAGAAAATGCAATCCACCCACCCCTCTCTCTCTTGTCTTACTGCTGTCACCATGTCATAGAACTCCAGTAGGTTTGTGACACAAGATTTCCCGTCCCTGAAACCATGTTGGCTGCTGTTGATGAGATCATTCCTTTCTAGGTGTTCCACCACTCTTCTCCTGATAATCTTCTCCATTACTTTGCATACTATACATGTTAGTGATACTGTTCTGTAGTTTAGTGCTTCATGTCTGTCTTCTTTTTTAAAGATTGGGACTACATTTGCTGTCTTCTGTGCCTCAGGCAATCTCCCTGTGTCGATAGATGTATTGAATATTGTTGTTAGGGGTACACATAGCGCCTCTGCTCCCTCTCTCTGGACCCATGGAGAGATGTTATCCGGCCTCCTTGCCTTTGAGGTATCTATCTCACTCAGAAGCCTCTTCACTTCTTCCTTGGTTGTGTGTACTGTGTCCAGCACTTGGTGGTGTGCCCCACCTCTCTGTCTTTCTGGAGCCCCTTCTGTCTCCTCTGTGAACACTTCTTTAAATCTCTTGTTGAGTTCCTCTCATACTTCATGGTCATTTCTTGTTGTCTCTCCTCCTTCCATCCTTCCTTAGCCTGATTACCTGGTCCTTGACTGTTGTATTCCTCCTGATGTGGCTGTATAACAGTTTCGGGCCAGATTTGGCTTTCGCTGCTATGTCGTTTTCATATTGTCGTTGGGCCTCCCTTCTTATCTGTACATATTCATTTCTGGCTCTTTGACTGCTCTCCTTATTCTCCTGCATTCTTTGCCTTCTATATTTCTTCCATTCCCTAGCACACTTGGTTTTTGCCTCCCTGCACCTTTGGGTGAACCATGGGCTCATCCTTGCTTTTTCATTAGTCCTGTTACCCTTGAGTATAAACCTCTCCTCAGCCTCCTTGCACATTGTTGCTACATATTCCATCATCTCATTAACTGACTTCCCTGCCAATTCTCTGTCCCACTGAACCCCGTTCAGAAAGTTCCTCATTCCCGTGTAGTCCCCTTTCCTGTAGTTTGGCTTTATTCGTCCTGGCCTTCCTGTTTTCCCCTCCACTTGTAGCTCTACTGTGTATTCGAAGCTTAAAACCACATGATCGCTGGCCCCAAGGGGTCTTTCATATGTGATGTCTTCAATATCTGCACTACTCAAGGTGAATACTAGGTCCAGTCTTGCTGATTCATCCTCTCCTCTCACTCTTGTAGTGTCCATTACGTGTTGGTGCATGAAGTTTTCCAGTACCACCTCCATCATCTTAGCCCTCCATGTGTCTTGGCCCCCATGTGGCTCCAAGTTCTCCCAATCGATCTCCTTGTGGTTAAAGTCGCAAATGATTAGGAGCCTTGCCGTGCATGCATGAGCTCTTCTGGCCACTGCAGCCAGTGTGTCAACCATCGCACTATTGCTCTCGTCATACTCTTGCCTTGGCCTCCTGGTGTTCTGTGGTGGGTTATACATCACTACAATTACCACCTTGGGACCTCCAGAGTGAAGTGTTCCCGCTATGTAATCACTTGCTTCTCCGCTGTCTCCTCTCTCCAGCTCATCAAAATTCCATTGGCTTTTGATCAACAGTGCCACTCCTCCCTCCCCCCACTGTTACCTCTGTCTTTCCTCAGGATCTGGTATCCCGTTGGAAATATGGAATCTGTTAACATACCTGTTAGCTTAGTTTCTGTGAGAGCTATGATGTCCGGTGATGCCTCTTTGACTCTTTCGTGCCACTTCTCCCACTCATTTGTTATTCCATCAGCATTTGTGTACCATAATTTCAGTTTCCTTTCCAACACTGTGGTTTGGGGGGCCTGTGAGGATGGGAGACCTGGTAGAATACTGTGGGATTCTATAGCTGGGTGTTGGGTGGAAGCTGTGAGTGTGGATTGTAGTTTGTGTTGGGATGGTGTTCTGAGGATAGTTCTGCGTGTGCTTGCCCTTGCTGCTCTGTTCTGCTCTGATTGACCTCTGCTGGTTCCAACCTTGTTTCCTTTCGTAGCTCCTTTCGCTATTTTGTCGTCTCTCTCAGCTGCTGTCGTTCTGTTTGTGTTCTGTCTCTGTCTAGGAACACCCTCATGTACTTTTCCGAGTATTTCAACAGCGGTTTCTCTTGGAGGATCCTGTTCCGTACTGTTTCTGTCCTGAGAATCAGCTTGATAGGTCGTTTTCTCCCCTTGAAGTACCCCCATTCTCTGAAAATTTACAGTCTCGTCCATGTCTTCTTCACCTATTTCCTTGGTGATGTTCTAAATCTCCTTTCTTTCTGCCTGCCGTCTTTCAGTGTGTGTCCTTTCCTCTCTCTCCTGAAACCCGTGGATAAACACTGATTTAGCCCTTTCCTCCTCCCATTGCCTCTCCCTCTGTGACTCTTGTTCCTGTCTGTACATGGTCATTTTCTCCCTTGTTTTTTCCAGTGGCTCTTGGTAGCATTGTTGTGCCTCTGCATTTTACCTAACCCCCTCTCTGCCTGCACCCAGCTGCTCTCCCCGTTCACTCCCTGGCCCTTCTTCGCAGGTTGATATGGCCTTAGCATAATTCATATCTCCCTCCTTCCTGTTCAGCCTCTCAGCTTCATATGCTGTTTCTTCCCCGGTCAATGCCCTTGTAACTTGCTTCAGCCTGTTTACCTCATCTTCTAGGACCCTTATCCTGGTTATTGCAGTTTCGACTTGTGCCTCCCAATTCTTCTTCTCCTTCTCCAACCTCTCTTCTAATTTCACAGAAAACTCTGTCTCCATTTTTTCAGAAAGCTCTCCTGATTTTCTCTCCCACTCTTGTTCCATCCTTTTCCACTGCTCCTCCATCCACTCCTCCCTACCAGAACCATTCTCATCTGATCCCTGGTTCCTGTGAGTCCCCACCATATTTTTTTTTTAAGAGAAAAGAGTGAAAGAGAGAGAGAAAGAGAGAGAAGGAAAAGTTAGGAGAGAGGGAGAGAGTGAGAAAGGAAAAGGGAGGAGAGAGGGGGAGTGTGAGAAGGTAAAAGGGAGGAGAGAGGGGGAGAGTGAGAAGGGAAAAGGGAGGAGAGAGGGGGAGAGTGAGAAAAGGAAAAGGGAGGAGAGAGAGAGAGAGAGAGAGAGAGAGAGAGAGGAGAGAGAGAGAGAGAGAGAGAGAGAGAGAGAGAGAGAGAGAGAGAGAGAGAGAGAGAGAGAGAGAGAAAGAGAGAGAGAGAGAGAGAGAGAGGAGAGAGGGGAGAGAGGGGCAAAGAGAGGGGAGAAAGAGAGGGAGAGACAGGGGAAAATGGGGAGAGAGGGGGAGACGGAAGAGAGAGAGGGGAGAGAGAGGATAGGGGGAGATAAGGGGAGAGAGATGGGAAATGGGAGAGGGGAGAGATAGTGAGAGGGGGAGAGATGTTAGAGGGGGAGAGATGCTAGGGGGAGAAGGTGTTAGAGGGAAGAGATGTTATAGGGGAGAGATGGGAGAACGGAGAGTTGGGAGAGATAGATAGTGAGAGAGATAGGTAGTGAGAGATATAGGTAGAGAGAGATAGGTAGAGAGAGGTATAGGTAGAGAGGTATAGGTAGAGAGAGGTATAGGTAGAGAGAGGTATAGATGGAGGTAGTGAGAGAGATAGGTAGAGAGGGAGAGAGATAGGTAGAGGTAGAGAGAGAAACAGGTACTGAGAGATAGGTAGAGAGAGATGGGTAAAGAGAGGTAGAGAGATAGGTATTGAGATAGAAAGAGAGAGAGAAAGAGAGGGAGGGATTTCAGGTCAGTTAACAGGAAGGTATGAAATCCTGTGTGTGTGTGTGTGCGTGTGAATGCGTGCCCCCACTTTTAAGTATTCATACTGCTAATAAATATCAGTAGTAATACCAGTATTTCTAAAGCTACCAATAGTGATTCTAGCACTTATCACATCTACTTATAAAACACAGAAAGTAACTAGGCTGTAAAATTTAGCTTAGGAGTGTCTGACGTCACCCCTCGCTAGGCTGCCCCTCGCTAGTCAACACTATCTTCACCTTATCTATGCTATTTCTGCTCTAATTCTGGTAATAGCTTGCAGGAGTGAGTAACCAGTATCTAACAGTGACGCAAGGCCAGGATTCAGAACCCCACCACAACCCCAACAGGTGAGTGATACTTGCGCTGGCAGTGGTGCAATGACAAGTTGCCAGATGCTGATGACGTAGTTGTCGTACATACGCCTTCTATCACTATTTTGAAAATTCTTCACCCGTGATGTTTATAACCATATATGTTCATACATCCCGCGTCCCTCAAGTGATTTCAGTACGATGACCGCTAATAATATCTTAGGACAGCCACTAGAACGCTAAATCCTGGGAGCACTATTTAGCGATACTGCTTCAAGTGTGTGTGCGTGTGTGTGTGTGTGTGTGAGTGTGTGTGTGTGTGTGTGTGTGTGTGTGTGTGTGTGTGTGTGTGTGTGAGCGTGAGTGTGTGAGCGTGAGTGTGTGTGAGTGTGTGTGTGTGAGTGTGTGTGTGTGTGTGTATGTGTATGTGTGTGTGTGTACTCACCTATTTGTACTCACCTATTTGTGGTTGCAGGGGTCGAGTCTTAGCTCCTGGCCCCGCCTCTTCACCGGGTGCTACTGGGCCCTCTCTCTCCCTGCTCCATGAGCTTTATCAAACCTCGTCTTAAAACTGTGTATGGTTCCTGCCTCCACTACGTCATTTTCTAGGCTGTTCCACTGCCTTACAACTCTATGACTGAAGAAATACTTCCTAATATCTCTCTGACTCATTTGTGTCTTCAACTTCCAATTGTGGCCTCTTGTTTCTGTGTCCCCTCCCTGGAACATCCTGTCTTTGTCCACCTTGTCTATTCCACGCAGTATTTTATATGTCGTTATCATGTCTCCCCTGACCCTCCTGTCCTCCAGTGTCGTCAGGCCGATTTCCCTTAATCTTTCTTCATAGGACATTCCCCTTAGCTCTGGAACTAACCTTGTGGCAAACCTTTGTACTTTCTCTAGTTTCTTGACGTGCTTTATCAAGTGCGGGTTCCAAACAGGTGCTGCATACTCCAGTATGGGCCTGACATACACGGTGTACAGTGTCTTGAACGATTCCTTACTAAGGTATCGGAATGCTGTTCTCAGGTTTGCCAGGCGCCCATATGCTGCAGCAGTTATCTGATTGATGTGTGCTTCCAGAGACATGCTCGGTGATATACTCACCCCAAGATACTTCTCCTTGAGTGAGGTTTGCAGTCTTTGGCCACCTAGCCTATACTCTGTCTGTGGTCTTCTGTGCCCTTCCCCTATCTTCATGACTTTGCATTTGGCAGGATTAAATTCCAGAAGCCATTTGCTGGACTAGGTGTCCAGTCTGTCCAGGTCTCTTTGAAGTCCTGCCTGGTCCTCATCAGATTTAATTCTCCTCATTAACTTCACATCATCTGCAAACTGGAACACTTCTGAGTCTAACCCTTCCATCATGTCGTTCACATATACCAAAAATAGCACTGGTCCTAGGACCCACCCCTGTGGGACCCCGCTCGTCACAGGTGCCCACTGTGATACATCATTACGTACCATGACTCGTTGTTGCCTCCCTGTCAGGTATTCTCTGATCCATTGCAGTGCCCTTCCTGTTATATGCGCCTGATGCTCTAGCTTCTGCACTAATCTCTTGTGAGGAACTGTGTCAAAGGCCTTCTTGCAGTCCAAGAAGATGCAATCAACCTACCCCTCTCTCTCGTGTCTTACTTCTGTTATTTTATCATAAAACTCCAGAAGGTTTGTAACACAGGATTTGCCTTCCGTGAATCCGTGCTGGTTGGCATTTATACTCTTGTTCCGTTCCAGGTGCTCCACCACTCTCCTCCTGATAATCTTCTCCATAGGGCTCTGGTGGCCTGGTGGTTAACGCTCTCGCTTCACACGGTGAGGGCCTGGGTTCGATTCCCAGCCAGAGTAGAAACATTGGACGTGTTTCTTTCCACCTGTTGTCTATGTTCCCCATCAGTAAAATGGGTACCTGGGTGTTAGTCGACTGGTGTGGGTCGCATCCTGGGACACTGACCTAAGGAGGCCTGGTCACAGACCGGGCCGCGGGGGCGTTGACCCCCGGAACTCTCTCCAGATAAACTCCAGATAATTTTGCATACTATAGACGTCAATGACACAGGTCTATAGCTTAGTGCCTCTTTTCTGTCTCCTTTTTTAAAAATGGGAACTACATTTGCCGTCTTCCATACCTCAGGTAGTTGCCCAGTTTCCAGGGACGTGTTGAAGATTGTGGTAAGTGGCACGCACAACATATCTGCTCCCTCTCTAAGGACCCACAGGGAGATGTTGTCCGGTCCCATTGCCTTTGAGGTATCGATGTCCCTTAGCAGTTTCCTCACCTCCTCCTCATCTGTATGTATGTCGTCCAACACTTGTTGGTGTATTCCTTGCTGGTGTCCCCATCTGGTCTGTCCCCCCAGAGTTCTTCCTGTCTCTACTGTAAATACTTCCTTAAATCTCGTGTTGAGCTCCTCACATACCTCTTGATCGTTTCTTGTGAGTTCTCCACCTTCTTTCCTCAGCCTTATCACCTGGTCCTTGACTGT
>NC_091296.1:41160494-41162994 GCF_038502225.1 Cherax quadricarinatus | reverse complement strand
AGGATGGAGGCCCAGCGACAGTATGAAAATGACATAGCATCGAGAATCAAGACTGACCCGAAACTGTTGTATAGCCACATCAGGAGGAAGACAACAGTCAAAGACCAGGTGATCAGATTAAGGACAGAAGGTGGAGAACTCACAAGAAATGATCAGGAGGTATGTGAGGAGCTGAACAGGAGATTTAAGGAAGTTTCTACAGTAGAGACAGGAAGGGCTGTGGGAAGACAGAACAGAAGGGAACATCAAGAGGGAATATACCAACAAGTGTTGGATGACATACGAACAACTGAGGAGGAGGTGAAGAAGCTCTTAAGTGACCTTGACACCTCAAAGGCGATGGGACCGGACAACATCTCCCCATGGGTCCTTAGAGAAGGAGCAGAGATGCTGTGTGTGCCTCTAACCACAATCTTCAACACATCCCTTGAAACTGGGCAACTACCTGAGAAATGGAAGACAGCTAATGTAGTCCCCATATTTAAGAAAGGAAACAGAAACGAGGCACTAAACTACAGACCTGTGTCTCTGACATGTATCGTGTGCAAAGTCATGGAGAAGATTATCAGGAGGAGAGTGGTCGAACACCTGGAAAGGAACAAGATTATAAATGAAAACCAGCATGGGTTCATGGAAGGCAAATCTTGTATCACAAACCTCCTGGAGTTTTATGACAAGGTAACAGAAGTAAGACACGAGAGAGAGGGTTGGGTAGATTGCGTTTTCCTAGACTGCAGGAAGGCCTTTGACACAGTTCCCCACAAGAGATTAGTGCAGAAGCTGGAGGATCAGGCACACGTAAAAGGAAGGGCACTGCAATGGATAAGGGAATACCTGACAGGGAGGCAGCAACGAGTCATGGTACGTGAAGAGGTATCACAGTGGGCGCCTGTTACGAGCGGGGTCCCACAGGGGTCAGTTCTAGGACCAGTGCTATTTTTGATATATGTGAACGACATGATGGAAGGAATAGACTCTGAAGTGTCCCTGTTCGCAGATGACGTGAAGTTGATGAGAAGAATTAAATCGGACGAGGATGAGGCAGGACTGCAAAGAGACCTGGAGAGGCTGGACATGTGGTCCAGTAACTGGCTTCTCGAATTCAATCCAGCCAAATGCAAAGTCATGAAGATTGGGGAGGGGCAAAGAAGACCGCAGACAGAGTATAGGCTAGGTGGACAAAGACTACAGACCTCACTCAGGGAGAAAGACCTTGGGGTGACCATAACACCGAGCACATCACCGGAGGCACACATCAACCAAATAACCGCTGCAGCATACGGGCGCCTGGCAAACCTGAGAATAGCGTTCCGATACCTTAATAAGGAATCGTTCAAGACACTGTACACTGTGTATGTTAGGCCCATACTGGAGTATGCAGCACCAGTCTGGAACCCACACCTGGTCAAGCACGTCAAGAAGTTAGAGAAAGTACAAAGGTTTGCAACAAGGCTAGTCCCAGAGCTCAAGGGAATGTCGTACGAGGAAAGGTTAAGGGAAATCGGACTGACGACACTGGAGGACAGAAGGGTCAGGGGAGACATGATAACGACATACAAGATACTGCGGGTAATAGACAAGGTGGACAGAGATAGGATGTTCCAGAGAGGGGACACAGGGACAAGGGGTCACAACTGGAAGCTGAAGACTCAGACGAGTCACAGGGACGTTAGGAAGTATTTCTTCAGTCATAGAGTTGTCAGCAAGTGGAATAGCCTAGCAAGTGAAGTAGTGGAGGCAGGAACCATACATAGTTTTAAGAAGAGGTATGACAAAGCTCAGGAAGCAGAGAGAGAGAGGATCCAGTAGCGATCAGTGAAGAGGCGGGGCCAGGAGCTGAGTCTCGACCCCTGCAACCACAATTAGGTGAGTACAATTAGGTGAGTACACACACACACAGAGGACTCCAGAAAATTTTGCAAGAATTTCTGGCTACACCTCATGGATGAGAAGAGACAGGCAAGGGCAAGGAGGTGGTGTTGCTGTGTGCTTCTCTAAAAGTGTTCATGCCCAGCACATTGATGTTGCCACCCCTATTCATCTTAAAAATGATGTTCTTCAAGCTCTGCATAAACACTAGTACCTCTGTACTAGCATGTGCAGACCTCAGTGGCATCATGCAGACCCCACCAACTTCCTAATGGAAAATAAGGGCTCCCTTCTGATACAACACAACTGTCAACATATCATAATTGTTGGTGACCTCAACCAACACCTTATGCAGAGGGACTTTGATGACCTTCTTGTTGATTTCCCTACTCACATCTCTGGCTCCTCTCTTGACCCAGTAGTGTGTGATCTGGCAGAAGGTATAGTCACTATCAACCCGTCGGCTACGTTGGATCATCTGACCACAAGGATGTGTTTACAACACTTAAAATCCCAACAGAACGAGGTGAGGAGTCCACACGCACAACCTGGCTATAGGAAAGAGGTAATTGGCCAGCCCTTTGCTCTGAGCTCGCCTCCACCAATTGGAATGCTCTTCTCCAAGGGGATG
>NC_091296.1:40977994-41155494 GCF_038502225.1 Cherax quadricarinatus | reverse complement strand
TCCATGTCTTCTTCACCTATTTCCTTGATAATGTTCTCAATCTCCTTTCTTTCTGCCTGCTGTTTTTCAGTGTGTGTCCTTTCCTTTCTCTCCTGAAGCCTGTGGATAAACACTGATTTAGCCCTTTCCTCCTCCCATTGCCTCTCTCTCTGTGACTCTGGTTCCTGTCTGTACATGATATAACGGGCTTTATTTTGGTATTCTGGTAGCGGGTGGTTAAGTGATATACGTCTTCGGAGGCTTCTTACTTTATTGATAACTAGTGTTGGGTCACACAGGCTTGTGTGTTTGTGCCCATGGCCCTGGCAGGGCCATGCCCACGAGAAAGAGCTGGGAGTACTTGTGTGTTGGTGCCAGGCCGCTGTGTGAGTGAGAGTGAGGCAAGTCTGGGCATACTGAAGTGGCAAGGCCTATAGATGGCAGCACCTGAGTGGCGCGAAATATGAACTAAGCTGGCAGACAGCATGGGCTGTCTGTGCAGACAGTACAGGCTGTCTACATACGCTCGGCCACCTACCGCGCGTCGTCCCGACGCGACAATACTGGTAGTAAAAGAAACTCGGTCTCTCTCTCTCGTAGGAACAGGGCACAGAACACAAAATAAAAACATATATATATACATATGGACATGGAAAAAAAAACTTCCTACAGGGAGGGAAGAAAAAAACATGTGGGGTGTGCTAAACATCGTGGTCATAGGCAGTGAGCGTCGAAGGGCATCACTGCACGCCTTCCTGCGTCTGGACAGATACTGCAACACGGGAGACATCGCTGCGGCTGAGCTGTGACATAACAGGGTACGGTCTCCTCTGGAACGGTGAAGCAGACATCGTAGGAGTCGCTGCAGGTTTTCACTCAACCTGGGGCACGACATGCTGGTGCCCTCGAGTGAGGCGTCGACAAAACTCGGCAACTGGGCAGGACTTCTGGCAAGCGACTCAGGAGGACACTTCTCGACTGGTACTGTCGCTGGGCTGTCACTGCCGGCGAGCGTGGAGCGAGTTGTGGAGCGAGTCGTGGCAGAGACGACTGGGCGAAACATCTGGGAGTCGTAACATCATACACCAGACTGCAGTGAGCGAGCTAGCAGTCAAAGTGACATCATCTTTGTGCAGGCTGCTCACTGAAGCTTGTGACACGAGGCTGACACAGCGCCTGCGAGTATCATCTCTCGACAGTTGGAGTTATAGCAGAGGTTAGCCTAAGCGTCCCCAGACTTGTTCTCTGCATATAACTGCACTCTGACGGTCTGGAGGTGAAGTGAAACAAATCTCGATGGGATTCGTAGCAGGTACGATTCTGCAGAACAACACGAGCGACGAGCATAAAAGCTTTCTTTACAAGGGGGCTCATACGCTCAGGGCTGAGTAATCAGCTGTCAAACACACTGGTCACACGGGTGACTTAACACAATTGTGCAACTCAAGGGTCTGACCACAGACCTCACTGGACACACGGAAAACTTACAAACACACCGCTGTACATACGGTACAACATGGCTTAACTAGCAAATGATGCTTTTCTGCGCATAAAACTGACTAAGACATACTAAAATGTGAGAACACTGACTGAGAGGAATTAATTAACACACGACATATATCTTCTCTCAATCTTCTCGACAATACTAAAATAATTACTAGAACACTCGATGTGACATCATGTGATGTCAGGCGTGATGTCGCAAGGTGACGTCAGCAGCAGTGACGTCAACAGACATCTCGAGGTGACGTCAGGCAGACATCGTGAGGTGACGTCAGCAGACATCGTGACGTCATGAAGTCGGGCAGCATCGTGGGTGGCGTCGATGTGATGCAGGCAGCAGACCACAGCATGAGGCCTGGGACATTTGGTAACTCACGTGGCTTTGTAGGTCTACGTGACATCGCCCACACCCACGTGACGTCGTGATCCACGTAGCTTCGAGTGGCCTCGGGCACTCGGATGCACACCACTGGCGATGAATTCACATGGAAAACAGCAGAAAACACAGCAGAGGGAATGAGCAGTGGTGAGTGGTGTATGGTAGGCTGGTGGCGAGGAGCGTGCGTGAGTGTATGGCAGGGCGGGCATCTGGCGGTTCCTCCTCCCACCCACAAACACAGGGGAAAGACACTGGACGCAGAAATCACCACAAAACTCACCTCTGGCTTACCTGGAGGTTACCTGGAGGCTATTCCAGGGATCAACGCCCCCGCGGCCCGGTCCATGACCAGGCCTCCCGATGGATCAGGGCCTGATCAACTAGGCTGTTAGTGCTGGCCGCACGCAGTCCGACGTACGAGCCACAGCCCGGCTGATCCGGCACTGACTTTAGGTATCTGTCCAGCTCTCTCTTGAAGGCAGCCAGGGGTTTATTGGCAATTCCCCTAGGCTTGCTGAAACAGCTGTGCTGAGCTGAACAACAACAGCAACATACAAGTGACGCTGAACACGTGACTTGAGAAACAGCGTAGGGTCACTGGGACGCCATTACAATTCTCGGAGAATTTCGGCAAATTTCGGCTGGATCCTGCTTGTACCTGTGTCTGGATGCTCAGACGTGCAGACACGACATCAGGATAACTCGTTGAGAGACGGATGCTTCTTGTGTAGGGTGATGAAGTGAAGATGACTTCATACCTCATCCTCCCTCTCTCCAGGCAAACACAACTGCTGCGAGCACCGCTGTCACCATTTATAACGGGCTTTATTCTGGTATTCTGGTAGCGGGTGGTTAAGTGATATACGTCTTCGGAGGCTTCTTACTTTATTGATAACTAGTGTTGGGTTACACAGGCTTGTGTGTTTGTGCCCATGGCCCTGGCAGGGCCATGCCCACGAGAAAGAGCTGGGAGTACTTGTGTGTTGATGCCAGGCCGCTGTGTGAGTGAGAGTGAGGCAAGTCTGGGCATACTGAAGTGGCAAGGCCTATAGATGGCAGCACCTGAGTGGCGCAAAATATGAACTAAGCTGGCAGACAGCATGGGCTGTCTGTGCAGACAGTACAGGCTGTCTACAATGATCATTTTCTCCCTAGTGTGTGTGTGTGTGTGTGTGTGTGTGTGTGTGTGTGTGTGTGTGTGTGCTCACCTAATTGTGGTTGCAGGGGTCGAGACTTAGCTCCTGGCCCCGTCTCTTCACTGATCGCTGCTAGGTCCTCTCCCCATCTGCTTCCTGAGCTTCGTCATACCTCTTTTTAAAAATATGTATGGTTCCTGCCTCCACTACTTCACTTGCTAGGATATTCCACTTCCTGACGACTCTATCACTGAAGAAATACTTCCTAACGTCCCTGTGACTAGTCTGAGTCTTCAGCTTCCAGGTGTGACCCCTTGTTTCTGTGTCCCCTCTCTGGAACATCCTGTCTCTGTCCACCTTGTCTATACCCCGCAGTATCTTGTATGTCGTTATCAAGTCTCCCCTGACCCTTCTGTCCTCCAGTGTCGTCAGTCCGATTTCCCTCAACCTTTCCTCGTACGACATTCCCCTTAGCACTGGGACTAGCCTTTCTGCAAACCTTTGTACGTTCTCTAACTTCTTGACGTGCTTGGCCAGGTGCGGGTTCCAGACTGGTGCTGCATACTCAAGTATGGGCCTAACATAAACAGTGTACAGTGTCTTGAACGATTCCTTATTAAGGTATCGGAACGATATTCTCAGGTTTGCCATGCGCCCGTATGCTGCAGCAGTTATTTGGTTGATGTGTGTCTCCAGTGACGTGCTCGGTGTTATGGTCACCCCAAGGTCTTTCTCCCTGAGTGAGGTCTGTAGTCTTTGTCCACCCAGACCACACTCTGTCTGCGGTCTTCTTTGCCCCTCCACAATCTTCATGACTTTGCATTTGGCAGGGCTGAATTCGAGAAGCCAATTTCTGGACCACATGTCCAGCATGTCCAGGTCTCTTTGCAGTCCTGCCTCATCCTCATTAGATTTAATTCTTCTCATCAGCTTCACGTCATCTTCGAATAGGGACACTTCAGAGTCTATTCCTTCCATCATGTCGTTCACATATATCAAAAATAGCACTGGTCCTAGAACTGACCCCTGTGGGACCCCGCTCGTCACAAGCGCCCACTGTGATACCTCTTCACGTACCATGACTCGTTGTTGCCTCCCTGTCAGGTATTCCCTGATCCATTGCAGTGCCCTCCCTGTTATATGCACCTGATCCTCCAGCTTCTGCACCAATCTCTTGTGGAGAACTGTGTCAAAGGCCTTCCTCCAGTCTAGGAAAATGCAATCAACCGACCCCTCTCTCGCGTGTCTTACTTCTGTTACCTTATCATAAAACTCCAGAAGGTTTGTGACACAGGATTTGCCCTCCATGAACCCATGCTGGTTTTCAATTATAATCTTGATCCGTTCCAGGTGTGTGTGTGTGTGTGTGTGTGTGTGTGTGTGTGTGTGTGTGTGTGTGTGTGTGTGTGTGTGTGTGTGTGTGTGTGTGTGTGTGTGTGTGTATGTGCATGTGTGTGTGTGTGTGTGTGTGTGTGTGTGTGTGTGTGTGTGAGTGTATGTGCATGTGTGTGTGTGTGTGTGTGTGTGTGTGTGTGTGTGTGTGTGTGTGTGTGTGTGTGTGTGTGTGTGTGTGTGAGTGTACTCACCTAATTGTACTCACCTAATTGTGGCTGCAGGGGTCGAGACTTAGCTCCTGGCCCCTCCTCTTCACTGATCGCTACTAGGTCCTCTCCCTCTCTGCTTCCTGAGCTTTGCCATACCTCTTCTTAAAACTATGTATGGTTCATGCATCCACTACTTTACTTGCTAGGCTATTCCACTTCCTGACGACTCTATAACTGAAGAAATACTTTCTAACGTCCCTGTGAATCGTCTGAGTCTTCAGCTTCCAATTGTGACCCCTTGATTCTGTGTCCCCTCTCTGGAACATCCTGTATCTGTCCACCTTGTCTATTCCCCGCAGTATCTTGTATGTCGTTATCATGTCTCCCCTGACCCTTCTGTCCTCCAGTGTCGTCAGTCCGATTTCCCTCAACCTTTCCTCGTACGACAATCCCCTGAGCTCTGGGTTAGCCTTGTTGCAAACCTTTGTACTTTCTCTAACTTTTTGACGTGCTTGACCAGGTGTGGGTTCCAGACTGGTGCTGCATACTCCAGTATGGGCCTAACATACACAGTGTACAGTGTCTTGAACGATTCCTTATTAAGGTATCGGAACGCTATTCTAAGGTTTGCCAGGCGCCCGTATGCTTCAGCAGTTATTTGGTTGATGTGTGTCTCCGGTGACGTGCTCGGTGTTATAGTCACCCCAAGGTCTTTCTCCCTGAGTGAGGTCTGTAGTCTTTGTCCACCTAGCGTGAGTGTGTGTGTGTGTTTGTGTGTGTGTGCGCATGTGTGTGTGAGAATGTGTGTACGTGTTCGTGTATGTGTGTGTGAGTGAGTGTGTGTGTGTGTGTGTGTGTGTGTGTGTGTGTGTGTGTGTGTGTGTGTGTGTGTGTGTGTGTGTGTGTGTGTGTGTGTGTGTGTGTGTGTGTGTACTCACCTAGTTGTACTCACCTAGTTGAGGTTGCAGGGGTCGAGTCCAAGCTCCTGGCCCCGCCTCTTCACTGGTCGCTACTAGGTCACTCTCCCTGAACCATGAGCTTTATCGTAGCTCTGCTTAAAGCTATGTATGGATCCTGCCTCCACTACATCGCTTCCCAAACTATTCCACTTCCTGACTACTCGGTGGCGGAAGAAATACTTCCTAACATCCTTTTGATTCATCTGTGTCTTCAGCTTCCAACTGTGTCCCCGTGTTGCTGTGTCCAGTCTCTGGAACATCCTGTCTTTGTCCACCTTGTCAATTTCTCTCAGTATTTTGTAAGTCGTTATCATGTCCTCCCTATCTCCTGTCCTCCAGTGTCGTCAGGTTGATTTCCCTTAACCTCTCCTCGTAGGACATACCTCTTAACTCTGGGACTAGTCTTGTTGCAAACCTTTGCACTTTCTCTAGTTTCTTTACATGCTTGGCTAGGTGTGGGTTCCAAACTGATGCCGCATACTCCAATATGGGCCTAACGTACACCGTGTACAGGGTCCTGAACGATTCCTTATTAAGATGTCGGAATGCTGTTCTGAGGTTTGCCAGGCGCCCATATGCTGCAGCAGTTATTTGGTTGATGTGCGCTTCAGGAGATGTGCCTGGTGTTATACTCACCCCAAGATTTTTTTCCTTGAGTGATGTTTGTAGTCTCTGGCCCCCCTAGACTGTACTCCGCCTGCGGTCTTCTTTCCCCAATCTTCATGACTTTGCACTTCGTGGGATTGAACTCCAGGAGCCAGTGGCTGGACCAGGTCTGCAGCCTGTCCAGATCCCTTTGTATTTCTGCCTGGTCTTCGATCGAATGAATTCTTCTCATCAACTTCACGCCATCTGCAAACAAGGACACCTCGGAGTTTATTCCTTCCGTCATGTTCACAAATACCAGAAACAGCACTGGTCCTAGGACTGACCCCTGTGGGACCCCATTGATCACAGGTGTCCACTCTGACACCTCGCCACGTACCATTACTCGCTGCTGTCTTCCTGACAAGTATTCCCTGATCCATTGTAATGCCTTCCCTGTTATCCCTGCTTGGTCCTCCAGTTTTTGCACTAATCTCTTGTGTGGAACTGTGTCAAACGCCTTCTTGCAGTCCACGAAAATGCAATCCACCCACCCCTCTCTCTCTTGTCTTACTGCTGTCACCATATCATAGAACTCCAGTAGGTTTGTGACACAGGATTTCCCGTCTTTGAAACCATGTTGGCTGCTGGTGATGAGATCATTCCTTTCTAGATGTTCCACCATTCTTCTCCTGACAATCTTTTCCATGATTTTGCATGCTATACATGTCAGTGACACTGGTCTGCAGTTTAGTGCTTCATGTCTGTCTCCTTTTTTAAAGATTGGGACCACATTTGCTGTCTTCCATGCCTCAGGCAATCTCCCTGTGTAGATAGATGTATTGAATATTGTTGTAGGGGTACACATAGCGCCTCTGCTCCCTCTCTCAGGACCCATGGAGAGATGTTATCTGGCCCCATTGCCTTTGAGGTATCTAGCTCACTCAGAAGCCTCTTCACTTCTTCCTCGGTTGTGTGAACTGTGTCCAGCACATGGTGGTGTACCCCACCTCTCTGTCTTTCTGGAGCCCCTTCTGTCTCCTCTGTGAACACTTCTTTGAATCTCTTGTTGAGTTCCTCACATACTTCACTGTCATTTCTTGTTGTCTCTCCTCCTTCCTTTCTTAGCCTGATTACCTGGTCCTTGACGGTCGTTTTCTTCCTGATGTGGCTGTATAACAGCTTCGGGTCAGATTTGGCTTTTGCTGCTATGTCGTTTTCATATTGACGTTGGGCCTCCCTTCTTATCTGTGCATATTTGTTTCTGACTCTACGTCTGCTCTCCTTATTCTCCTGGGTCCTTTGCCTTCTATATTTCTTCCATTCCCTAGCACACTTGCTTTTTGCCTCGTTGCATCTTTGGGTGAACCATGGGCTCATCCTGGCTTTTTCATTATTCCTGTTACCCTTGGGTACAAACCTCTCCTCAGCCTCCTTGCACATTGTTGCTACATATTTCATCATCTCATTAACTGGCTTCCCTGCCAGTTCTCTGTCCCACTGAACCTCATTCAGGAAGTTCCTCATTCCTGTGTAGTCCCCTTTCCTGTAGTTTGGTTTCATTTGTCCTGGCCTTCCTGCTTCCCCCTCCACTTGCAGCTCTACTGTGTATTCGAAGGTCAAAACCACATGATCGCTGGCCCCAAGGGGTCTTTCATACATGATGTCCTCAATATTTAAACTACTCAAGGTGAATACTAAGTCCAGCCTTGCTGGTTCATCCTCTCCTATCTCTCTCTTGTAGTGTCCCTTACATGTTGGTACATGAAGTTTTCCAGTACCACCTCCATCATCTCAGCCCTCCATGTATCTTGGCCCCCATGTGGCTCCGAGTTCTCCCATTCGATCTCCTTGTGGTTAAAGTCACCCATTATCAGGAGCTTTGCCCTGCATGCATGAGCTCTTCTGGCCACTGCAGCCAGTGTGTCAACCATCGCTCTCTTGCTCTCGTCATACTCTTGCCTTGGCCTCCTGCTGTTCTGTGGTGGGTTATACATCACTGCAATTATCACCTTGGGACCTCCAGAGTGAAGCGTTCCCGCTATGCAAACACTTTCTTCTCCACTGTCTCCTCTCTCCAGCTCATCAAAATTCCATTGGTGTTTGATCAGTAATGCCACTCCTCCACCCCCCCCTGTTCCTTCGGTCTTTCCGCAGGATCTAGTATCCCGTTGGAAAGATGGCATCTGTTATCATACCTGTAAGCTTGGTTTCTGTGATCTCTATGATGTCTGATGATGCCTCTTTGACTCTTTCGTGCCAGTCCTCCCACTTGTTTGTTATTCCATCGGCGTTTGTGTACCATACCTTCAGTTTCCTTTCCTACACTGTGGTTTTGGGGGCCTGTGGGGGTGGGAGATCTGGTAGCATACTGTGGGATTCTATGGTTGGGGGTTGGGTGGAAGCTGTGGGTATGGATTGTATTATGTGTTGGGATGGTGTGATAAGTTGTGGGGTTCTGAGGATAGTTGTGTGTGTGCTTGCCTTTGCTGCTCTGTTCTGCTATGACTGACCTCTGCTGGTTCCATCCATGTCTCCTTTCCTAGCTCCTTTCGCTTTTTTATCCTCTCTCTCAGCTGCTGTCTCTCTGTTTGTGTTCTGTCTCTGTCTAGAAACACCTTCTTGTACTCTTCCGAGTTTTTCAACCTTGGTTTCTCTTGGAGGATCCTGTTCCGCACTGTTTCTGTCCTGAGAATCAGCTTGATCGGTCAGTTTCTTCCCTTCAAGTACCCCCCTATTCTCTGAAAATTTACAATCTCGTCCATGTCTTCTCCCCCTATTTCCATGATGATTTTCCCAATCTCCTTTCTTTCTTCCTGCCGTCTTTCAGTGTGTGTCCTTTCCTCTCTCTCCTGAAGCCCATGGATAAACACTGATTTTGCCCTTTCCTCCTCCCATTGTCTCTCCCTCTGTGACTCTGGATCCTGCCTGTATGTTTCTCCATTGATTTTTCCAGTGGCTCTTGGTAGCATGGTTGTGCCTCAGCATTCGACCTATCACCCTCTCCATCTGCACCCAGCTGTTCTTCCCTTTCACTCCTTGACCCTTCTTGGCAGGCTGATATGACATTAGCATAATTCATATCTCCTTCCTTCCTGTTCGTCCTTTCAGCTTCATATGCTGTGTCTTCTCTGGTCACTGCCCCTGTAACTCCCTTCAGCCTATTTATCTCAACTTCTAGAACCCTTATCCTGGCTACTGCAGTTTCGTCTTGTGCCTCCGAATTCTTTGTCTCCTTCTCCAACCTCTTTTCCAATTTCACAGAGAGATCTTTCTCCATTTTTTCAGAAAGCTCTCATAATTTTCTCTCCCACTCTTGTTCCATCCTTTTCCACTGCTCCTCCATCCACTCCTTCCTACCAGAACCATTCTTATCTGATCCCTGGTTCCTTCGAGTCCCAACCACAGGATCTGGCATCCACACTGCGACATATTACACAAGATTTAATCACCCTTTTTACACTTTGCCGTCCTTGTGGAATCCAGAAAGTTTCCCTAATACAATTTAAGGTATCTTGTACCCCACCATGCATTACATTTTTATGGGCATTTAAACAATTAAATTTGTTAGATGATGAGTTTTGGACAGTAAGATAGGGTGTTTAGCATAATCACCCAATTCAGTATTTTGTAACCTGCCTCTGCACCTAATTACATTGTTCTCTAAATACAGCCCCAATTTCTCTATTATGGAACCTTTCACTATTTTTCTTTTCATCATCAATTTAATCTCAGTTCCATAGATTTCTTCCTGTACCCTCTTTATCCAATATTCAAGAGGATATGAAAACTTAATGAGATATTCATCTTGTTTAGAAATTTAAACACCAACTTAGTTACATTGATTAGTTTGGGTAAAGAAGAATACCTATTTATATCAATGGCTAAGGAAGGACAAACTATTGGAGCGGTGGTCACAGTAATTTCAACAGGAGCAATATACGCCTTTTGTACAGGCCAATTAGCTTTATTTACCAACCAGCTCGGTCCTTTAAACCATGATACAGCATTTACAAATTTAGCATAAGGTAAACCTCGAGACAAGAAATCAGCTGGATTCTCCTCACCAAGTATATGAATAAATGTTAATATATGCTGACCCAAACTATTATACTTCTCTTGTATCTGATTAATTTCAGCGTAAGGATACCTCATTATCAGACCAAATTACAGTGTCGCTAATGTTTATCTCCTGCAACTTATTTCTTATATAATTAGCTAATTTGACACCTACATAAATGGCTGTTAATTCCAACTGAGGTAAGGTAAGTGATTTAATTGGAGACACTTTAGCCTTAGACATAACAAGAGAAATAACACTATTACATTTAAGTTAAGCTACTGCTCCATACGCCAATTTTGAAGCATCACAAAAAATATGGAGCATATTTTTCCCATCTGGAATGGCCACCTCGTGTGGGAACTCCAACAGTGGATTTTTTTCATAATCACCAATTAATTCATCCCACCTGTTAATGAATTCCTCAGGTAGAGTTTCATCCCAAGCACATTTAAGCTTCCATGCCTCTTGTATTAATAATTTCCCTCTTATAGTAAGGGGTGACACTAAACCTAGTGGATCAAAACATTTAGAAACTTCAGCAAGCAAAACTCTCTTAGTTAATTTATTTGGCATACTGTAATTATTAGGTTTTAACATTAACAAATCTCTCTCAGTATCCCAGGTTAATCTCAATGCATTACTATATATTGGTACTTCATCTCCACGGTAATCTTTACTTATTTTGTCCTTTAATTTGGACGAATTACTATTCCATTCCCTCAGATGCATATTTACACTTTGCATTATTTTATTAGCCTCTCCATAAGTCATTAACAGTTCCTCTACAGTTGACGTCACACCCAGGAAATTGTCCACATAAAATTGTTTGCTCATTACTTTACTCAATGGACTTTCCATACCTTTAAGGTGTGCATTTATCGTCGCTTGAAGTAGGAACGGATTGGATGTAGCACCAAATAATACGCTCCTAAAGCAAAAGGTTTTCAGAGGGCTAAGTAGGTCACTAGGATTCTCAGGCCATAAGAAACAGGTACAATCCCGGTCAGCCCCTTGTAAACCCACTCTTAGGAAAGCTTTACTTATGTCAGCCGTAAAGGCATAACTCTTCACCCTGAAATTTAATAAGATATCTCCTAATTTTTCCGTCAACGACGGACCTGTCATCAAACAGTCATTTAAACTAGGTACATTTTTGTTACTCTTGGCACTACAATTAAACACAATCCTCTGAGGAGTGATCTTAGAACCCTTCTTCACTCCGTGATGTGGCAAATAGTGACCATAAATTTTGGCTTGCTCAGGAGGTACCTCTTCTATAAATTTATTAATTAACTGCTCAGCAATTATATCATTATAGGCAGTTAACAATTCTGGTGTCTTACTCAGTTCGCGGAGCTGAGACTTTAACTGTCCCTATGCCATTCTGTAATTAGTGGGCAATTCTGGATGGTTCAGTCTCCACGGAAGTCGTACCCAGTATTGTCCAGATTCAAATTTTACATCTCTCAAGTATTGTTCCTGAGTAAAGGAATCGTCTGGACTTTCTTCATTTACATTTATTCCAGTGCTGTCTAATTCCCACAATTTACGCACTGGCTCAACACCATCCTCTATGGAAGAATTATACTGGGGTACGAATTCATGAGTAAGACACACAGTTATGGTATTTGTAGTTTCCTCTAGTCATGCATTATTATTACGAGGAATCCTACCATACATTACATGGCCACCTGCAGTCTTAAAAAGGGTGACACCACATTTCTTTACTATACCCTTTACAAAGGAGGCATAATAGTCACTACCTATCAAAATATTTATTGGGCTTACAGAATCATCACTTACACTAGAAGGTGCTAAATTTACATTATGTGAAATTCTTTCTGTAGCTTTACTAAGTCTTACTCTAGATATTTTCTCTGGAAGTCTATCTACAATTTTTACGTTAACATTAATGAAAAAATATGTATCTTTAAACGTATAAGAGAAAATTTTAGGAAGGACTTAATTTTAAATGAGTTCTTGCTAATTGACCAGTTTTACATATTCGGCACAACATATATATATATATATATATATATATATATATATATATATATATATATATATATATATATATATATATATATATATATATATATATATATATATATATATATATATAAGTAGTAAGTTGGTAGACAGCAACCATCCAGGGAAGGACTACCGTTCTGCCAGGTGACAGTGAAACAGAAGCTTGTAACTGTTTTACATGATGGTAGGATTGCTGGAGTCTTTTTGTCTCATAAACACACTGGATAACAGGTATATCTTGCTACTTCTACTTACACTTAGGTCACACTACACAGCCACGCACATGCATGTATATACATACACACATCAAGGTTTTTCGTCTTTTTTCTTAATAGCTCTTGCTCTTCTTTATTTACTCTTTTGTCCATGGGGAAGTGGAAAAGAATCTTTCCTCAATAAGCCATATGTGTCGTATGAGGCGACTAAAATGCCGGGAGCAATGGGATAGTAACCCCTTCTCCAGTACACATTTACTAAAAAAGAGATGAAGAAAAACTTTATAAAACTGGGATACTTGAATGTGCGTGGATGTAGTGCAGATGACACGAAAGAGATGATTGCTGATATTATGAATGAAAAGAAGTTGGATGTGCTAGCCCTAAGCGAAACAAAGCTGAAGGGGGTAGGGGAGTTTCAGTGGGGAGAAATAAATGTGATTAAGTCAGGAGTATCTGAGAGAGTTAGAGCTAAGGAAGGGGTAGCAAAAATGTTGAAGGATCAGTTATGGAAGGAGATGAGGGAATATAAATGTGTATATTCAAGGATTATGTGCACTAAAATAAGGGTCGGATATGAAAAGTGGGTCATAATAAGCGTGTATGCACCTGGAGAAGAGAGGAGTGTAAAGGAAAGAGAGAGATTTTATGAGATGTTAAGTGAATGTGTAGGAACCTTTGAACCAAGTGAGAGAGTAATTGTGGTAGGGAACCTAAATGCTAGAGTAGGAGAAACATTTAGAGAGGGTGTGGTAGGTAAGTTTTCGGTGCCAGGTGTAAATGATAATGGGAGCCCTTTGATTGAACTTTGTATAGAAAAATTTTTAGTTAAAGGTAATACATATCTTAAGAAAAAGAGGATAAATAAGTATACAGGATATGATGTAGGGCGTAATGACAGTAGTTTGTTGGACTATGTATTGGTAGATAAAAGACTGTTGAGTAGACTTCAGGATGTACATGTTTATAGAGGGGCCACAGATATATCAGATCACTTTTTAGTTGTAGCTGCAGTGAGAGTAAAAGGTAGATGGGATATAAGGAAAATAGAAGCATTAACTAAGAGAGAGGTGAAGGTTTATAAACTAAAAGAGGAGGCAGTTAGGGTAAGATATAAACAACTATTGGAGGATAGATGGGCTAGTGAGAGTATAGGCAATGGGGTCGAAGATGTATGGGGTAGGTTTAAGAATGTAGTGTTAGAGTGTTCAGCAGAAGTTTGTGGTTACAAGAAAGTGGGTGCGGGAGGGAAGAGGAGCGATTGGTGGAATAATGATATAAAAAAAGTAAGTAGTAAGTGAGAAAAGGTTAGCATATGAAAGGTTTTTACAAAGTAGAAGTGAGGCAAGGAGGGAAGAGTATATAGAAAGAAAAAGAGAGAGGTTAGGAGAGTGGCGAAGCAATGTAAAAAGAGAGTAAATGAGAGAGTGAGTGAGATGTTATCAACAATTTTTGTTAAAAATAAGAAAAAGTTTTGGAGTGAGATTAACAAGTTAAGGAAGCCTAGGGAACAAATGGATTTGTCAGTTAAAAATAAGAGAGGAGAGGTATTAAATGGAGAGTTAGAGGCATCGGGAAGATGGAGGGAATATTTAGAGGAATTATTAAATGTTGTTGAAGATAGGGAACCTGTGATTTCGTGTACAGGGCAAAAAGGAATAACATCTTGAAGGAGTGAGGAAGAGCCAGTTGTAAGTGGGGGGGGGGGTCATGAGACAATGGGTAGAATGAAAGAGGGTAAGACAGCTGTGGCGTTAAAAGCAAGTGGGGTTTTGGAGAGGTTGGTGCTATTATTTAATAAATGTAAAGAAGAGGGTAAGGTACCTTGGGATTGGCAGAGAGCATGCATAATTCCTTTGTATAAAGGCAAAGAGAACGAAAGAGAGTGCAAAAATTATAGGGGAATAAGTCTGCTGAGTATACCTGGTAAAGTGTATGGTAAAATTCTTACTGAAAGAATAAAGAGTAAGACGGAGAGTAGGATAGCAGATGAACAAGTCTTTACAGTGAAACATATATGTAAACAGTATTTAGATAAAGCTAAAGAGGTTTCTGTGGCATTTATGGATTTGGAAAAGGCTTATCACAGGGTGGATAGGGGGGCAATGTGGCAGATGTTGCAGATGTATGGACGTATGTTACTGAAAGCAGTGAAGAGTTTTTACCAGGATAATGAGGCTCAGGTTAGAGTATGTAGGAAAGAGGGAGATTATTTCCCAGTAAAAGTAGGCCTTAGACAAGAATGTGTGATGTCACCGTGGTTGTTCAATATATTTATAGATGTGGTTGAATACAGGAAAGAGTAAGGTTATGAGGATAACAAAAAGATTAGGTGATGAAAGATTGGACATCAGATTGGAGGGAGAGGGTATGGAGGAGGTGAATGTATTCAGATATTTGGGAGTGGACGTGTCAGCGGATGGGTCTATGAAAGATGAGGTGAATCATAGAATTGATGAGGGGAAAAGGGTGAATGGTGCACTTAGGAGTCTGTGGAGACAAAGAACTTTGTCCTTGGAGGCAAAGAGGGGAATGTAAGTGAGTATAGTTTTACCAACGCTCTTATATGGGTGTGAAGCATGGGTGATGAATGTTGCAGCGAGGAAAAGGCTGGAGGCAGTGGAGATGTCATGTCTGAGGGCAATGTGTGGTGTGAATATAATGCAGAGAATTCGTAGTTTGGAAGTTAGGAGGAGGTGCGGGATTACCAAAACTGTTGCCCAGAGGGCTGAGGAAGGGTTTTTGAGGTGGTTCGGACATGTAGAGGGAATGGAGAGAAACAGAATGACTTCAAGAGTGTATCAGTTTGTAGTGGAAGGAAGGCGGGGTAGGGGTCGGCTTAGGAAAGGTTGGAGGGAGGGGGTAAAGGAGGCTTTGTGTGCGAGGGGCTTGGACTTCCAGCAGGCATGCGTGAGCGTGTTTGATAGGAGTGAATGGAGACAAATGGTTTTTAATACTTGACGTGCTGTTGGAGTGTGAGCAAAGAAACATTTATGAAGGGGTTCAGGGAAACCGGCAGGCCGGACTTGAGTCCTGGAGATGGGAAGTACAGTGCCTGCACTCTGAAGGAGGGGTGTTAATGTTGCAGTTTAAAAACTGTAGTGTAAAGCACCCTTCTGGCAAGACAGTGATGGAGTGAACGACCGTGAAAGTTTTTCTTTTTCGGGCCACCCTGCCTTGGTGGGAATCGGCCAGTGTGATAATAAAAAAAAATATAAATAAATGTGGTTGTAAGAGAAGTGAATGAAAGGGTCTTAGCAAGAAAGTCAAACACAAAGTGGGAGTTGTCACAGTTGCTTTTTGCTAATGACTCTGTGCTCATGGGAGATTCTGAAGAGAAGTTGCAGAGGTTGGTGGATGAATTTGGTAGGGTATGTAAAAGAAGAAAATTAGGAGTGAATATAGGAAAGAGTAAGGTTATGAGGATAACAAAAAGATTAGGTGACGAGAGATTGGATATCAGATTGGAGGAAGAGAGTATGGAGGAGGTGAATGTATTCAGATATTTGGGAGTGGACGTGTCAGCAGATGGATCTGTGAAAAATGAGGTGAATCAAAGAATTGATGAGGGGAAAAGGGTGAGCGGTGTACTTAGGAGTCTGTGGAGACAAAGAACTTTGTCTTTGGAAGCAAAGAGGGAAATGTATGAGAGCATAGTTTTACCAACCCTCTTATATGGGTGTTAAGCATGGGTGATGAATGTTGCAGCGAGGAGAAAGCTGGAGCCAGTGGAGATGTCACGTTCGAGGGCAATATGTGGTGTGAAAATAATGCAGAGAATTCTTGGTTTGGAAGTTAGGAGGTGCAGGATTGCCAAAGTTGTTGTCCAGAGGTCTGAGGAAGGGTTGTTGAGGTGGTTCGGACATCCACAGAGAGTTGAACAAAATGGAATGACTTCGAGAGTGTATGAATCTGTAGTGGAGGGAAGGCAGGGTAGGGGTCAGCCTAGGAAATGTTGGAGGGAGGGGGGTAAAGGAGGTTTCGTGTGCTATGGGCATGGACTTCCAGCAAGCATGCGTGAGCATATTTGATAGGAGTGAATAGAGACAAATGGTTTTTAATACCTGACGTGCTGTTGGAGTGTGAGCAAAGTAACATTTCTGAAGGGATTCAGGGAAACCAGCAGGCCGGACTTGAGTCCCGGAGATGGGAAGTACAGTGTCGGCACTCTGAAGGAGGGGTGTTAATGTTGCAGTCTTATAAACTGTAGTATAAAGCACCCCTCTACAAGACAGTGATGGAGTGAATGATGATGAAAGTTTATCTTTCTCGGGTCACCCTTCCTTGGTGTGAACATATATATGAATATCAAAATGGTATACAATACCGACAGGATGGTAGTTAAGACACATAGGCAACATTTAGGCAACTTTATTCCGAAATATTTAGCCTTCACAGTAGGCTTCTTCAGTCGAGTACAGAAAGTAGGCAGGAGCAGTAGAGATGTGAAGACGATGTAATCAGTCCATCACCCTTAAAGTCGTAGATTTGAGGATGTCAGTCCCTCAGCCTGGAGAAGTTCTGTTCCAAAGTCTGGAACAGAAGCCGCAGCTCATGCTGTTAGGGCCTACATCAGGGACCTATCAGAAGACAAGGCCGTAGTCAAACTTGATTTTATGAAATTCTCTCATCAGAGGGTGTTCAGCAGGGTGACCCACTAGCTCCATTTCTCCTCTGCTTGGCAGTAAGAAAACTAACTTCCAGCCTACGCAGCGAGCTCAACATCTGGTACCTGAATGATGGCACTCTAGCAGGTACTGAAGAGTCTCTGGTAGGGGACCTACAACTGGTGAAAACACAGGGAGAAGACTTGGGACTCATCCTCAATCTCTGCAAGTGTGAAATCATCACAGTGAACCAGGAAATAATCTATGGTGTGCGAAGAATCCTCCTAGATGTCTCTACTACCACACCGCTGGGTCACCAGGCCATCGACACTGTCCTCAAGGACAAATTGAATGACCTGATGAGAATGGAGGAGAGAATAAGCAATCTTGATGCCCATGATGCTCTGTATCTCCTCACAAGGTACCTTACTATACCAAGATTCACTTACTTCCTGAGGTGTGCACTCTCTTTTGACAACCCAACTCTCGACGAATATGACGCACACATGATGCCAACCTTTAAGAAGGCACTGAACCTGTCACTAGAGGATGAGCAATGGGATCAGGCAACCCTCCCAGTGCGACTGGGAGGTATAGGGGTGCGCAAAGCAACGCGTGTTGCTTTACCTGTTTTTCTGTCTTCGTGTTTGGTTTCCAGTGCAGTAGTCAAGAAGATTGTTCCCGAACTCTTGAGAGACGTGGTACGAGCTCAAGACCCCAGGTTTACTGAAGCAGCGATTCGGTGGGACACCCTTACAGATTCCTCCAGTAGAGCAACTCCTCCCAAAGAACATAAACAGTCCCACTGGGACAAACCGATCATGGAAAAAATCGCAAACGTAATGCTCTCCAACGTCTTAGGAAAAGACAAAGCTCGTCTCCTGGCAGTGAAGGCACCACACTCAAGAGATTTCCTCTTAGCTGTTCCCAATTCCTCCTTGGGCACTTGACTAGACCCACAAGCCATTCGGATTGGTGTTGCTCTTCGCCTAGCTGCCCCCATCCTCCCCGAACATGTGTATTTGAGGCAGGGCGACAGCTGATCAATTCGGACTTCATGGTCTCGTGTGTCACACAGCAGAAGGGAAGTATGCCAGACATGAGGAGGTCAGTGACATCATAAACAGAAGCCGCGCCACAGCCCGTTGCCCAGCTCAACGGGAACCCCAGGTGCAGAGGTCTGACGGAAGTCAAAAGCGTCCTGATGGAGCCACTATGCTACCTTGGAAGGATGGAAAGCAGAATACCTGGGACTACACCTGTGCCGCCACATTGGCAGACACCTACTTGCCATACTCCGTAGTGGAAGGGGCTGGAGCTGCCAGCCACAGGGAGACCCAGAAGATCCGCAAGTATGAAGACCTTTCCCTTTGCTATAACTTCATCCCAGTAAAGTCGGAGACCCTTGGAGCATTGGGCAAGTGTGCTCTAAAGTTCCTCAAAGAGCTGGGTGAAAAACTCATCATAGAAGTCAAGGACCACAGGGCGACCAGCTTCCTCTTTCAGAGACTCAGTGTTCCGATTCAGAGAGGAAATGCCTGCAGCATTCTGGGCACGCGGCCCACCGCCGGAGAATAGGACGAAGAATTCGAGACGTAGCTCTGAGTTACCTATGTTGTTTTACTTTGTATTGTATCTTCGTGAATGTTTTGTCAATGTATTTTGTCTTTAAATAAAATATATATTAATATAGGGGTGGTAGGAGAAAATTCTCAAACAGCTTCATATATGTATATATGTATATATACATATATATATATATATATATATATATATATATATATATATATATATATATATATATATATATATATATATATATATATATATATATATATATATATATATACATATATATACATATATATACATATATATACATATATACATATATACATATACAGCATAAACTCTATTCTACATGAAAAATCTCACACCCCAATACATCTTTACTCAGTACTCACATTAGCTCACTACCACACTGTTGCTAGTGAGTAAAAACAAGTTTTATAAACAGGGAGGTTCCATGACCTACCTCCCCCTTCATCCCTTACGCCGGTCCCTGAACCGGCAGGCAACTCACTACACGAATACTCTCTCCAAACTTTAAACAGGCCCTTTCACACTAGGGTCTTACAGGTAAACATGAGAACACCAATGCCATTAAAATAGCCTATGGCCTAAATTCCCCAAAATCACCCCCACCTACTTACACCAACGCCAAACCGAGACGACTTATCACAGCCGCCGCTCTTCTTGTACTTACTAATATATGTATCTCACCCACTCCTGACCTGTCCTGGCTGCTCTTCAGGACTAATACACGTCCGGTTCCAAAACAAATCCAGTAAACTGACATTATATATGGAGTGTTTCTTTATATAAATATTTTTACAACACCGTAATACACAACTTTCCTAATATGAAAATTGTCCTGATTTTGTCTCTGTAGATGCCTTCCTTTCTCATTACACTGTCAAATGTCAAATGTCAGATCACTCCTGACTCATCTTGATCTTTTCCTTTCCTCACCCTACTTTTTCTCCTTCCTATTTTTCTTTGTCCTCCTTAGCTGTGTTCTATCCTTCAATTTTTTTCTCCCTTAGGCTATTATCTTTCCTACAGTCCTCCTTTCTCTTGTCCTTAGACTTACTCCACTTGTTCTTGTACAACAACAACAACAACAACAACAACAACAACAACAACAACAACAACAACAGCAACTACTATTACTACTACTACTACTACTACTACTACTACTACTACTACTACTACTACTACTGCTACTACTACTACTACTACTACTACTACTACTACTACTACTACTACTACTACTACTACTACTGCTACAATTCCTTCACTACATTTCCCAATCTGTCCCCTTCTGTCTGTACCTTCATTCCTCCTACTTACTACTACTTCCACTACCTGCATCACCTCTACCCCTACTTCTCCTCTTCATTCTTTTTACCTGACTTTTTCCCGTCTCTTTCCTCCCTCTTCTTTATATACTTGCTCCCTCACCTTCTTGTGTTAGTGTGACTGGTAAATGGTCCAAGTCGGACCGAAACGTCGTTATATGCTTTCTCATATGTGCGGGTTATTTGTGTATTGTTCCAGACACAGTATTGTGCCCTTTTGTTCTTCATTGTATAATACTGTGTTTGGATAATAGAAAAATGGTTCTACATGACCATAATTTTTAAAAGGGAGGACCGGTAAGCCAGGGGAAGGCCTCGGTCAGATGACCAAAAGCTCCAAAGGCGGGTCATCATCTGACTAAGACCCGCGTCAGGAAACATTTGTCCTGTTTCCTGACGAACCTAACCTAACCTAACCTGTGTTTGGAACTTCTAATACAGTTCGCTCAGTAATGACTTTAACAGTAATGAGAGCACTATTAATGTCAGCTGTAGATTTTGATAGTATGACTGAAATAAGAGTTATAAGGAAGGATGTACAATAGCTCCAGTGTTCAAAATATATTCCATTCTCCACCTGCACGGTAGAAGGAAATTATATATTATTATTCTTTTTTTTTATCTATCCAAATTAGATGATGCTCGAGATGATCAATGGTCTAATTGCCATATATTGTGTGTGGTGGACTGTTTATGGATCGTAGCTCATGTGATTATATCTTTTTGTTCTAAAATTGTATCTCCTGTCTTTCAATAGAATCAACATTATTTTATTATATATATCCTTTGATGCAAATTATTTGTTTTTTTTCGAAGAGGGTTTTAACAGCTTTAAATTTTTGAGGTAAGTGCAAATATGAATTTTAATTTCCCTTTAATCAAACTATAAACTGCAGAGAAAATATCAATGAGAGGCACAAAATATTTTTTACGTGTGAAGATGATGCAGTAAGAGCCGTGGTAGCACTAGATGGCGCTGTCACTGGTTGCATGTCATCTTCTGCTTCATCTTGTAGCACAAAGTGAAGAATTCAGTGATAGAACGAGACAGAGTATTCCATAGTAGGACAGCTGGGAGCAGTGGCGTAACTAAGGTACGGCAGGTATGGCATGTGCCCAGGGCATCATTTGAAGTGGGGCACCACTGAGTCAGACAAACCATCCTCGGATAGTGTAAAATAAATTTCCTCATGATCTGTCTTTTATTATCATGGGTGAGAAGCACCAGGATGGTTATTATTAGATAAAAATACAGTGCTGGGCGCTATATGACCACCTACATGACTGTACCACTGCTCAATACCATTACTCAGTACCATTGCTCAGTACCACTGATTAGTACCACTGCTTAGTGCCAACTAGCACTAAAACATTCTCCTGCGCCAACTAGGAAGGTTGTCTAGAATTTTGCTCAGAATCTGTGAAATTTAATGTTCTTAATAATAGTACCATTTGCTTATTTCAGAGCATTGTGTAAGAAGACTATGAAAGCTTCTTCACGAAGAAGAAGTAAAGTGGAGCTGAAGGGCGGAAAAGACGAAAGCTGGAGGGAAAGGAAACCAAGACGTCGAGCAAGTTCTTCATGGCTTTTTTTGAGTCGCCTGCACCTGCTACAAGTTTGTTAGAATCTGAGGGTGAATCCAATACAAATGCGTCACAAGCCACCGAGGAGGAAGTCAAGTCAGATAAATCCGAGAATGACGAGATTAAAAGTGAAGCTGCCAGAGAGAACCCAGACATGACGATGGAGGTGATGGTGATGTTGAGTTTATTAATGAGATTTTACCTGGCTACACTGAACTTGGTGAGACTGAACTTAGTGATCTGGATGGAGTCGAAGAACCTCAAACTGTAATACCAGAAATGACTGAACAGCATAACATAGGACTTCTGACGCTCGTCAAGGATACTGGAAAAGCAATTCTGCCTGACTCTTGAGAACAAAAATAATAAAGCTGGGTTCAAAATATTTCCAGGATAGTGAGGTGCCTTTCCTGCCAACAAAAAAGCACTCATTGAACTTGGTTTAAAAGGAAATTTGAATATGGTCGTGGTGAGGAAGTGACTCGCTCATATCTGGTCGATTCCTTTTCTAAAAAGTCTGCATTTTGTATTTTGTATACTCTATTCCCCTGTCAGACCATCAATTCTCATTGGAGCAGAAAACTTAATTCAACCAGCGGAAAGTACCTGAAAGGATTAGTGTTCATGAAAATGGGAAGAATTATCAGGAGTGTTTCACACAGTGGAAGGAAATGGATTTTTTTAATCTGAAAGCAGAGTTACTGACGCAAAGCTTCAGTTACAAAATGAGAAGGAAAAGCAGAAGTGGTGTGATATCTTGACGAAAATCCTTCACTGTATATAATTCCTGTCGACTCAGAATCTGCCTTTGTAAGGACACACAGAGAGTCATCTCAGTTGGACATTGACTTCAGTGAGGGAAAATTTTCTTGGCTTACTGAAACTACTGGCCATCTCTGACCCTGTCATGAAAGAACACCTCACCCGTATGGAAATTAATCCTGGATCCACGTCTTAACTTTCACCGGGTGTCGAGAATGAATTTAGCCACATGTTTAACGAGAAGCTTCGTCAAGCCAGATATTATGGTCTTAGGTTTGACTCAACTCTTGATCGGGCACACTATGAGCAGATGTCAGAAGTAGTGAGGTACGTTGAAGCTGATTTTGAGAGGAAAACAGCCCAAGTTAGAGAGTCTTTCCTTGGCTTTATCCAGTTAAGCCAGAAGGATGCTAAGAGCTTGGTTAAGGACATCTTGAATCAGCTAGAGAAGGAGAAAACGGAGCTACAAGAATGTCAGTTACAATGCTATGACAATGTTGCTGTGATGGCTGGATACAGAAGTGGTGTTCAGCAAAGAATAACTGAGAAAAACAACTTGGAAGTGTTTGTGAATTGCGACTATCACTCCCTCAATTTAGTAGGTGTACCTGCAGTCAAGCAGGATACAGTGTTGGTCACATTTCTCGGAGCAATCGAAGTTCTCTACGTGTTCTTCTCTCTTTCAAGACAGCCCTAGGAATAACTGAAAATCGCCGTGCAGGTGTCTGCTAAGTCGGTGTCCAAAACCAAGTGGGGTGCAAGGACAGAAACAGTGAAGCTCCTTAAATACCTTGAGGAGACACTTGAAGTTATCCAGAATATGAGAGACAATGAAAACGAGACCAGTGAAACAAGAAGTGACGCAAGGAAGCTGTATAACCGCATGTTCAGTTTCAACTTACTGACTTTGCTAGGATTTTGGAAGAAAGTATTCATTCGCATTCAAAAGAAGCTGCAGGATTCTAGCATGAAGTTCCAGGATGCTGCCCTGGATTTGAAAGCCTCCGAGATCAATTTGATGTTGAAAGAGAAGTGTTGATCAGTGAGTTACTCGAAGAAGGACTCGGTCTCTGTCAAGAATGGAATAATGAAGATGAAAGACATTAGAAATAAAAGAATGGAACTGCTGATGAGAACTCGAGAGACGCTGGGGTAACAGCAAGGAGGAAATAGAAAGAGTAATTTTAGTGAACACTCGAACGTCTTCACAGAGAAATGAATGAAAGGTTCGCTAGTTTGCAGGACACTGACGCCAAGTTTGTATTCCTTCTTGATGTCGAGGGACTGTGTTATAACACCGACAGTAACGACCTAAAGAAGTGTGAAAATTTGGGAGAATTGTACAACTCTGATGTTCATGGACGAATAAATTATGTATTGCAGAATGTTGCTATTAAGTCGGGCCAACAGAAAAATATCAAGACTTGTGAAGCTTCTCGAATTTTTTGTTCAGTTTGAAGGTAAGAGCGTCTTCCCTAAATTTTCCATTGTTATTCAGATAATGTTACCCATCGCAGTTTGCATCTCCAGCTTTGACAGATCATTCAGCAGTTAAAACTAAATAAACAAATAACCCGCACACAGAAGAGAGGAGACTTTGTAAATGGTCCAAGTCAGATCTAAACGTCGTCGTAAGCTCCTCTCTTCTATGTGCGGATTATTTGTGTGTTGTTCCAGTCACTGTATTGTGCATTTTTTTTGTTATATTAAACTAAGTACTTTAGTATTCGAGAGCTTCCAAGGGTCAAGGCAGAATCTGTGATCTTACTCTGCTGAGTGAAAAAAAAATGAATTTGAGCACATCATAGACCAGTTTGCATCAGTGAAAGCATGGAAGGCGCAGTTGTAATTTTCATCTTAGTGCCATAATTTGTTAATTAAAAGATTAACGAGCTTGACTTGTATTTTTTAGTTGGTAAAGCATTCAGTTAAACCACAAGACTGAATATTCAGTCGCAGCACAATATGTATCACTAATATGTCAGTAATTTCTAAACACTAAGCTAGTGTCACATGACTTCCCTTTTGAACCGCGATCGCTAGACGTCACGCCTCGATCAGTTACATCCTGACCTAGGCGGAAAGCAGACGTGTCATAAACACTGGGTTCCGGCTTTGTCCCATAATATATCCCTTTAGGAGCCTCAGTTTTGGTGTCATTGCAACATTCACTTCTCTCAAGAGCCCTGCAACAACAACAAAATATTTAATGGAAGCATAAGACGATATATTTAATTGTTTCACCTCCTGAAGTATAACGGTATTTTCTACAAGCAGTATTTAGTGGTAGTACATAACGGAGTTTTCCATACTAAAAGTAAATAGAGAATTCAATAGCAGCACTGAAGATATTTTCATAATTCTTCATAATGAGTTTGACGAGTGAATAACAAGAGACAAGTAAACTCTCTGGCAACATTCCACGAGGACGAATAGCGGATTCCTAGGAGGATACCAGTAAATTTCAGGATCATTTGAAAAAAAATAATGATTTGGTCCCAAAAGTGGCAGATACAGCTAAGTGCAAATAAGTGAAAAAATCCTTAGTCTTATGCTTATAAATTAAGGTATATACATCTTGATCTACATCTTCGTCGGGTCACCTTCTGGAGAGATCTGGCCCGGGACAAGACCAGCGAACCTAATACAAGGTAAGCAGAAATTTGGAGTTTAATGTGCACAATACGCCTTACAACTTACTGGATTTACATCATGAATGATATGTAGTAGTTTTCCGGCTCTATACATCATTAGTCTCGTCTCATTAAGAATATATATCTCAGTTCTGGCCCCCAGGTACAATATTAATATTAGTATATTGAAGAGAATGCAGAGATGTGATTGAAAATTTATCTACAAGAAAAGGGAATTTTTCTTACGATGATTGATCAAGAACCCTGAACCAAAACACTTTTGAAGGCTGTGTAATGTAGGCAGGTATCATTGAAGAACTTTTGTGGAAGACAAGAATAAATAAAGATAATATGAATGGAGAGCAAAAAATTTCCAATCACGAGAGAACCCTAAATAAGGTATTTTATTTGGATGAATTCAGATTTAGAATGGGAAAAGCGAAGTATTTGTTAGGGAACAGAGGTATGGATTAGTGAAACAGTCTGCAAAGTAGAAACATAGGAGCTTTAAATGTAGGAGAGACAAATGTATGAATGAGAAAAGTTGGATTTGAGAAAGACCTGTCTAGTGTCGATTATTTGGATTTTTCTAACTAATATCTTGGGTAACTTTGGGAATAGGTTAGAAAGGGATGAATTTAAGGACCTAAAAAATAAGACGCATGTGCAAAACTGCCAGACTGATCGCGTCAAAAATATTTCTACTAATTCCAAGTGTTATATTAGCTTGTATTATATAGAAAAAGCCTCGTGTGCATGTGAAACGATTCGGCAATAATGATACACGAATTTGGCACATGTGTGTTATTCTTCGAAATTTAATACCATCATTAATATGATACCTTTATATTAATGGTATACAGTATAAAGAAGTGGATGAGAAAGACACATGTACAGCAATATAATGTCTTTATTGACGAGATATTTCACCTGCTCAGCAGGTTTCTTCAGTAGAAATACAGAGACGCAGAAGTCTTGGAGGTTCATATATGAGGTGGTCAGTCCCTCAGCTCTTTTTTGCATGTTCAGCTCCATAGCACAGATAAATGCGAAGCTATTCTGTCTACTCTGTAATTCGAGTCCTCAAATAACTTTTGCTCACATGCCTTACCTCCCAGTTTGATATTTCTCTGACAAAGCAGCACCATAGTATGTAAGTACATAAGAAGTCTTTTACAACCCCATGTGCTAAACATGTGCTTAGCATACTTCCACTAGAAGGCCATTCTCCTGTGCTGTAACCATGAGAACTTTCACTTCATTGCTGCTCTAGTATATCAGGTCTGGCAGCATTCCTCTGCTTTAACCTACAGGGACTCACCACTTCCTATCAAAACAACTTCTACTACTTTCGTTGTTATATTCGCCAATATTTAACTGAAGAAGCCTTTTCTTATATGCGAAAAGGTTTTGACAATAAACATACCAAAGTGCTGTAAATGAGTCTGATTCTTCAGTGATATGTAAAGTATGTCACTGCAGTGATATCATAGCAGTGATATGTCAAGTATGTCACTGCACTGATATCATAGCAGTAATATGTAAAGTATGACACTGCAGTGATATCATAGCAGTGATATGTAAAGTATATCACTGCTGTTTCATAAATTTCTTGAAAAAAAACACCTAATTAGTAAGATTTGTTACACATCCTGAGACACTGCTGTCTAGATTTCATTGTTGTTGTTGTTGTTGTTGTTGTTGTTGTTGTTGTTGTTGTTGTTGTTGTTGTTGTTGTTGTTGTCGTCTAGAATTATTTTTTTTTTCTGGTTTACTATAACTTCCAAGTTCTCTCATTTATTTTGTTTTATTCTTAATTGCCAGAGAAACTTATTTAACTTACATAATGACTTAGCATTTATCTTAAAAGAACAGCTTGTACCACGTACAGGACGGGAGCTTCACCTTCTTTAAATTCTCCTGAAGTTCAGTGGTATCTTCCACTTCGGACTATTTTTATGTCGTCAGGGAACTGACTCAGGTTTTTATTTCAAAACAATAATTGTAATCTCATATATTACATTATCAAAACAAGAGTATCACTCGCACAATATATACTAGAAGGTGATGGAAATAAATGGTATAAAATACTGACACAATGGAAATACTATAAACACATAAGCAGTATAATGTGATCGTTTATTGACAACGTTTCACCCTTTATCAAGTCACAAACAGATCTGTTTGTGACTTGATAAAGCCCACTGTGTGGGCGAAACGTTGTCAATAAACGATCACTTTATATTGCTTATGTGTTTATATTTCCACAGACGAAAGCCTTGAAAGAAAAGGGTGAGAGAATATATATTCTATATAACAGAAAAAGGCACAGTACCGTGACTGGAACTCCAAATACACAAATTACCCGCACATATAAGAGAGGAGCTTACGACGACAATGGTAAAACATGACAAATCCAGACACGTAACAGATTAACAAATAAACACAAAAACTCAGTAAAACAATACACTACTAGAAATGAAGTTAAGACAAGGAACCCGAAATATTCAATTCACCCTCAGCATACATCACCCTATATCTACACATCACTAGTAGGCGACGCGGTAGTAAACATTTCTCTATAAATAATTTCCTCCTTCAGAGAACCTACAACATAGTCTTTAACACAAAGAATCGTGAATACATAAGAGAACTTTTCCTTCATAAGTCAGTAAACTTAGCAACCAATCAACTCAGAGGTTCTCCCATAAATTATCCAGAAGCATCATACGATGGGACCATGCCAAAATTTCAGCCGTTATTAAGGATATTCTGAAGTATCTTTACCGGCTGGTATCGACCTTCTTATGGTATCTATATCGGTTAAGACGTAGCCGATACCAAAGATGCTTTTTTAAAATATAAATATTACATTTTCTTAAAAATATCAACATTAATACTCTACGTCACGACTGTAAGAGTTACTTTCCCACACGCACACACACACACACACACACACACACACACACACACCCACACACACACACACACACACACACACACACACACACACACACACACACACACACACACACACACACACACACACACACATGGTGGGTGCACAATGCTCCGAGAACCTTAGTGTTTTTAAGGAGTGCAGTAACTGCTAGCAGTAATCAGTGGTAGTGACAACGTCAGTGAACAATCCTACGAGTGGTAACTAAAGTTATTAGTTAAAAAAAGACGAGAGGAAGCCTGAAATCATTAATTTTTCAAAGTGCCAAACCGTTGAGGGTCTACTAGGCACTGTTGTCACACAGATTCAAACATACAAAGATCAAAGTGAGTGTGGAAGTGGGTGTTCAAGAATTGCCAGCGTTTGCTAACAAGTGAAATGTGGGGCACCATACAGTGAGAGTGAAAAAGTTAATAAGCAAAAGGAGAAAGGAAAAATAAAATATACAACAAGGGAAGGTGGCAGCAGTAGGCCTGCTGAAGCAGTGACGTCACAACAGTTGTATGCCATCATACATATAGTGTAACACCGAATGTGAAGTGTATTCTGTCATAAGTGAAAAGTGAAATCACTTGAGGAACGCGGGATGCATGAGCATATATGGTTATAAACATCACGGGTGAAGGAGTTACAAAATAGTGATAGAAGGCCTATGTACGACGACTACATCATCAGCATCTGGCAACTTGTCATCACACCGCTGCCAGCACAAGTATTGCTCACCTGTTGAGGTTGCATGTTGCAGGGTTGAGTTCTGGCCTTGCAACACTGTTAGATACTGGTCACTCACTCCTGCAAGATATTACAGAATTAGAGTAGAAATAGCATAGACGAGAGTGCAAGGAGTAAAGCGGTAGTGAGGGATGACGTCAGACACTTAAGCTGAGACAAGCTAACTTTCTGTATTTTAAAAGTAGAATCGATAAGTGTTAGAAGTATTGGTAAGCTTAGAATTACTGGTATTTACCGGTATTTATTAGCAGTATGAATACTTAGAAGTGGGGGCACACACACACACACACACATAAAAATTTTAAAAAGGGAGACAGACATGAGGCACTAAACTACAGACCTGTATCACTAACGTGTATAGCAAGCAAAGTCATGGAGATCATCAGGAGGAGAGTGGTGGAGCACCTGGAAAGAAACAAGTGTATAATTGACAACCAGCACGGTTTCAGGGAAGGAAAATCCTGTGTCACAAACCTACTAGAGTTTTATGACAAGGTGACAGAAGTAAGACAAGAGAGAGAGGGGCGGATCGACTACATTTTTTGGGACTGCAAGAAGGCCTTCGATACAGTTCCTCACAAGAGGTTACTGCAAAAGCTAGAGGATCAGGCACACATAACAGGAAAGGCACTGCAATGGATCAGAGAATACCTGACAGGGAGGCAACAACGAGGTGTCAGAGTGGGCGCCTGTGACAAGCGGGGTTCCACAGGGGTCAGTCCTAGGACCTGTGCTGTTCTTGGTATATGTGAACGACATAACGGAAGGGATAGACTCAGAGTGTCCTTGTTTGCAGATGATGTTAAGTTAATGAGAAGAATCAAATCGGATGAGGATCAGGCAGGACTACAAAGAGACCTGGACAGGCTACAAGCCTGGTCCAGCAACTGGCTCCTTGAGTTTAACCCTGCCAAATACAAAGTCATGAAGATTGGGGAAGGGCAAAGAAGACCGCAGACACAATATAGTTTAGATGGCTAAAGACTCCAAACCTCACTCAAGAAAAAAGATCTGGGGGTGAGTATAACACCGAGCATATCTCCTGAGGCGCACATCAGTCAGATAACTGCTGCAGCATACGGGCGCCTGGCAAACCTACGGATAGCGTTCCGATACCTCAGTAAGGATTCGTTTAAGACTCTGTATACCATTTACATCAGGCCCATACTGGAGTATGCAGCACCAGTTTGGAATCCTCACCTAGTCAAGCACGTCAAGAAATTAGAGAAAGTGCAAAGGTTTGCAACAAGACCAGTACCAGAGCTACGGGGATTGTCCTACGAAGAAAGGTTGAGGGAAATCGGCCTGACGACACTGGAGGACAGGAGGGTCAGGGGAGACATGATAACGACATATAAAATATATGTATATATATATATATATATATATATATATATATATATATATATATATATATATATATATATATATATATATATATATATATATATATATATATATATATATATATTATGTCGTGCCGAATAGGCAGAACTTGCGATCTTGGCTTAAATAGCAACGCTCATCTTGCCATATAGGACAAGTGAAAATTTGTGTATGCAATAATTTCGCCAAAATCATTCTGAACCTAACGAAAAAAATATATTTCACTGTGTTTGTTTAGTATTAAATTACTGTAAACAAATCTAAAATATGTTAAGTTGGGTTAGGCTAAAATAAATTGCTCTTGTTATAATAAGGTTAGGTAAGTTTCCTAAGTTCCTTTTGGTGCAAAATTATAAGTTTTTACATCAACATTAATGAAAAAAATATATCTTTAAATGTATAAGAGAAAATTTTAGAAAGGACTTAATTTTAAATGAGTTCTTGCTAATTGACCAGTTTTACATATTCGGCACGACATATATATATATATATATATAATGTGAAGGTACAAACTGGCCCTTGGTTGGTATATGTGGAGTAATTTAAATGCCCTTAGACCTTAGGAGCCAGGACTTTTATTTACGTTACGTAGTAAAGAGCGTAACAAAGGGGCCTATTTCCTGGAGAATTATCAAATTTAGAATGATAATTTATATTTGAAACCTGGAGAGTCAATATTTAAACGAAGGATTTATTATAAAATATTAATAGTAATAACTTTTTTCAGGTATAATTAATACAGTTTTTTTTTTCTGCCTGATTTTTGTATGTGTACATTTAATAATTTAGAGAGTTATTTAATAATAATAATAATAATAATAATAATAATAATAATTCCCCGCGAATATAATAATAATTTAATGTACCTCTGTGTTTTGCTGTGTAGTTTATTATTTTACGTAAGTAATTTCTGCTGTAATACGCAAGAGTTTTGTGCAATGAAGATTTTAGTGGTGACAGAGGTCTGGAAGGAGATCCTGGATCAAACCCAACTGCTAATAATGAGAGTAATGAAGCATATATATTAAGACTAAAACAAGCTCTAATTATGGAAGAGAAAGATCCGTGAAGGACTGAACGTTCTAAAATCCAGGAAGAGAAAGAGTTAGAAATCTTTAGGGTTAAAAAAAGAGAGAAAAAAAGAGACCTTGCTGCTTCACAAAATGGAACAGGTAACAGGGTAGACATATTTAATTTGGATAAGGCAATTAAGTTTGTGCCAATATTTGATGACAAAATCCTGATATTTTTTTTTCTCTTGTTTGAAAAATTAGTAAAACCCCAGAAGTGGCCAGACAGTAACTGGGCAACGTTATCAAGAACTCAGTTAATTGGTAAAGGGTTACAAGCTGTTAGTTCTCTAGAGGAACATGAATTTTCAGATGAGAAGATGAAAGATGTGTTGTTGGCTTATCAGATATTGACAGAGAGGTATAGGCAGAAGTTTAGAGGTTTAAAGCTACAGGAAGGACAATCCTTAGTGGAGTATGGAAAGAAGATGTCTCTGCTGACTAAGTGTTGTAATTAATTTTACTAGAGGATCATCTGAACAGTGTACCTCCTGCCCTTGAGGCATATCTTGAGAAAAAAGATTTTCATGATTTTAACAATACTCTAGAGTTGGGTTAGAGGATTTTATCCAACCAAAACGTTGGAAGTAGTTATCACCCAGACCATGTTAATAATAATTTTTCTCCACAAAATAGGAGGAGAGAGAAATTTCACAGGTTTAAGCGAATTTTTTTCCAGCCTCATAAGCCAAAGAGTTTTCGGCCTCGTAACCACCAGAAACCTGGTTTCCAGGCAATTAAGTCTACCTCTCAGTTTCTTGCTCAGGGAAGTGGTAAGTCAGTTACAGAAATCAAGGAACAGGTAGGAAAAGCCCAGTTCCCCAGGGGCAAGGGATCCAGTCTACCTCAGGTGGGGATGGTACCTTTAAAGTTTATGTTTGTAATTACTGTAATAAGGTCACTTACAGAAGTATTGCAGAGACATGCTTAAGGATCAGGCTGCTGCACAGGACTCTCAAGTACCCCAGTTACACATGCAGTAGCTTGTATTCCAGTCTTTCCCCAGAGTGCACCAGGAAGTTCCAATGTTTCAGACTCTGGGATGGAGGTTTTCTCAAATAAGTCCACAGTGGCCTTTCACCAAAATAAAGTTAAGGTACAAGGTGTTATGTCTTTAAGGGACGGATGTAGCACATTCTTGTTGCTGAGAAAGTATCTGAAGATACTTACACATGAAAAGAAAGGAAGGGGGAGGTCTCGACGCTGGCATGGGAATGAATACTCTGACTCAGAAGCAGCTGGTTGTGGTCCAGGTGTGTGGTGACTCCCTTTTGTAACAGAGGAAGTGGTTCCCTAATTTAACAAATGTTAAATTTACAGAGATGTTTTAATGAACAAAACTCTTTTAAAGAAAGTTTGTGACCAAGTAGTCGTATCAGAGCTATTTGAGGATCAAGTTCTTAATTTTTTACAGATTCTCAATGGAGGATATTTCAGTACTGAGAAGGGATACTTGGATAATAAATGTTTACTAATCACCTACCTGTTGTTAGGTAAGACACATATGCAACAGTTAGACAACTTTATTCCGAAACGTTTCGCCTACACAGTAGGCTTCTTCAGTCGAATACAGAAAGTAGGCAGGAACAGTAGAGATGTGAAGACGATGTAATCAGTCCATCACCCTTAAAGTCGTAGAATTTGAGGTTGTCAGTCCCTCGGCCTGGAGAAGTTCAGTTCCATAGTCAGGAACTATCTGAAGAACAAGCGACAGTGCGGAGACTTAAATACTGTCGGAAGGAGAGGTGCAGGGTAGTAGTAGTGGTAGTAGTAGTAGTAGTGAGAGGCCACTGAGAGGTCATGTCCCTCTCAGATCCAACACTTCTCACTTGAAAAGCTTGTCCAAGGTGTTTTCTGTACCAAGATGCCACGTGTTGCAGTGTCTGACAAGATGAACATCAAAATGGTATACAATACCGACAGGTTGTTAGGTAAGACACATATGCAACAGTTAGACAACTTTATTCCGAAACGTTTCGCCTACACAGTAGGCTTCTTCAGTCGAATACAGAAAGTAGGCAGGAACAGTAGAGATGTGAAGACGATGTAATCAGTCCATCACCCTTAAAGTCGTAGAATTTGAGGTTGTCAGTCCCTCGGCCTGGAGAAGTTCAGTTCCATAGTCAGGAACTATCTGAAGAACAAGCGACAGTGCGGAGACTTAAATACTGTCGGAAGGAGAGGTGCAGGGTAGTAGTAGTGGTAGTAGTAGTAGTAGTGAGAGGCCACAGAGAGGTCATGTCCCTCTCAGATCCAACACTTCTCACTTGAAAAGCTTGTCCAAGGTGTTTTCTGTACCAAGATGCCACGTGTTGCAGTGTCTGACAAGATGAACATCAAAATGGTATACAATACCGACAGGTTGTTAGGTAAGACACATATGCAACAGTTAGACAACTTTATTCCGAAACGTTTCGCCTACACAGTAGGCTTCTTCAGTCGAATACAGAAAGTAGGCAGGAACAGTAGAGATGTGAAGACGATGTAATCAGTCCATCACCCTTAAAGTCGTAGAATTTGAGGTTGTCAGTCCCTCGGCCTGGAGAAGTTCAGTTCCATAGTCAGGAACTATCTGAAGAACAAGCGACAGTGCGGAGACTTAAATACTGTCGGAAGGAGAGGTGCAGGGTAGTAGTAGTGGTAGTAGTAGTAGTAGTGAGAGGCCACAGAGAGGTCATGTCCCTCTCAGATCCAACACTTCTCACTTGAAAAGCTTGTCCAAGGTGTTTTCTGTACCAAGATGCCATGTGTTGCAGTGTCTGACAAGATGAACATCAAAATGGTATACAATACCGACAGGTTGTTAGGTAAGACACATATGCAACAGTTAGACAACTTTATTCCGAAACGTTTCGCCTACACAGTAGGCTTCTTCTGTCCAAGGTGTTTTCTGTACCAAGATGCCATGTGTTGCAGTGTCTGACAAGATGAACATCAAAATGGTATACAATACCGACAGGTTGTTAGGTAAGACACATATGCAACAGTTAGACAACTTTATTCCGAAACGTTTCGCCTACACAGTAGGCTTCTTCAGTCGAATACAGAAAGTAGGCAGGAACAGTAGAGATGTGAAGACGATGTAATCAGTCCATCACCCTTAAAGTCGTAGAATTTGAGGTTGTCAGTCCCTCGGCCTGGAGAAGTTCAGTTCCATAGTCAGGAACTATCTGAAGAACAAGCGACAGTGCGGAGACTTAAATACTGTCGGAAGGAGAGGTGCAGGGTAGTAGTAGTGGTAGTAGTAGTAGTAGTGAGAGGCCACTGAGAGGTCATGTCCCTCTCAGATCCAACACTTCTCACTTGAAAAGCTTGTCCAAGGTGTTTTCTGTACCAAGATGCCACGTGTTGCAGTGTCTGACAAGATGAACATCAAAATGGTATACAATACCGACAGGTTGTTAGGTAAGACACATATGCAACAGTTAGACAACTTTATTCCGAAACGTTTCGCCTACACAGTAGGCTTCTTCAGTCGAATACAGAAAGTAGGCAGGAACAGTAGAGATGTGAAGACGATGTAATCAGTCCATCACCCTTAAAGTCGTAGAATTTGAGGTTGTCAGTCCCTCGGCCTGGAGAAGTTCAGTTCCATAGTCAGGAACTATCTGAAGAACAAGCGACAGTGCGGAGACTTAAATACTGTCGGAAGGAGAGGTGCAGGGTAGTAGTAGTGGTAGTAGTAGTAGTAGTGAGAGGCCACTGAGAGGTCATGTCCCTCTCAGATCCAACACTTCTCACTTGAAAAGCTTGTCCAAGGTGTTTTCTGTACCAAGATGCCACGTGTTGCAGTGTCTGACAAGATGAACATCAAAATGGTATACAATACCGACAGGTTGTTAGGTAAGACACATATGCAACAGTTAGACAACTTTATTCCGAAACGTTTCGCCTACACAGTAGGCTTCTTCAGTCGAATACAGAAAGTAGGCAGGAACAGTAGAGATGTGAAGACGATGTAATCAGTCCATCACCCTTAAAGTCGTAGAATTTGAGGTTGTCAGTCCCTCGGCCTGGAGAAGTTCAGTTCCATAGTCAGGAACTATCTGAAGAACAAGCGACAGTGCGGAGACTTAAATACTGTCGGAAGGAGAGGTGCAGGGTAGTAGTAGTGGTAGTAGTAGTAGTAGTGAGAGGCCACTGAGAGGTCATGTCCCTCTCAGATCCAACACTTCTCACTTGAAAAGCTTGTCCAAGGTGTTTTCTGTACCAAGATGCCACGTGTTGCAGTGTCTGACAAGATGAACATCAAAATGGTATACAATACCGACAGGTTGTTAGGTAAGACACATATGCAACAGTTAGACAACTTTATTCCGAAACGTTTCGCCTACACAGTAGGCTTCTTCAGTCGAATACAGAAAGTAGGCAGGAACAGTAGAGATGTGAAGACGATGTAATCAGTCCATCACCCTTAAAGTCGTAGAATTTGAGGTTGTCAGTCCCTCGGCCTGGAGAAGTTCAGTTCCATAGTCAGGAACTATCTGAAGAACAAGCGACAGTGCGGAGACTTAAATACTGTCGGAAGGAGAGGTGCAGGGTAGTAGTAGTGGTAGTAGTAGTAGTAGTGAGAGGCCACTGAGAGGTCATGTCCCTCTCAGATCCAACACTTCTCACTTGAAAAGCTTGTCCAAGGTGTTTTCTGTACCAAGATGCCACGTGTTGCAGTGTCTGACAAGATGAACATCAAAATGGTATACAATACCGACAGGTTGTTAGGTAAGACACATATGCAACAGTTAGACAACTTTATTCCGAAACGTTTCGCCTACACAGTAGGCTTCTTCAGTCGAATACAGAAAGTAGGCAGGAACAGTAGAGATGTGAAGACGATGTAATCAGTCCATCACCCTTAAAGTCGTAGAATTTGAGGTTGTCAGTCCCTCGGCCTGGAGAAGTTCAGTTCCATAGTCAGGAACTATCTGAAGAGAGGTGCAAGCGACAGTGCGGAGACTAAATACTTTCTGTATAGTCGAGGTTGTCTGAACTTAAATACTGTCGGAAGGAGAGGTGCAGGGTAGTAGTAGTGGTAGTAGTAGTAGTAGTGAGAGGCCACTGAGAGGTCATGTCCCTCTCAGAACTTGAAAAGCTTGTCCAAGGTGTTTTCTGTACCAGTGTCTGACAAGATGAACATCAAAATGGTATACAATACTGTGTAGGATTACATCGTCTTCACATCTCTACTGTTCCTGCCTACTTTCTGAAAAAGCCTACTGTGTAGGCGAAACGTTTCGGAATAAAGTTGTCTAACTGTTGCATATGTGTCTTACCTAACAACCTGTCGGTATTGTATACCATTTTGATGTTCATCTTGTCAGACACTGCAACACGTGGCATCTTGGTACAGAAAACACCTTGGACAAGCTTTTCAAGTGAGAAGTGTTGGATCTGAGAGGGACATGACCTCTCAGTGGCCTCTCACTACTACTACTACTACCACTACTACTACCCTGCACCTCTCCTTCCGACAGTATTTAAGTCTCCGCACTGTCGCTTGTTCTTCAGATAGTTCCTGACTATGGAACTGAACTTCTCCAGGCCGAGGGACTGACAACCTCAAATTCTACGACTTTAAGGGTGATGGACTGATTACATCGTCTTCACATCTCTACTGTTCCTGCCTACTTTCTGTATTCGACTGAAGAAGCCTACTGTGTAGGCGAAACGTTTCGGAATAAAGTTGTCTAACTGTTGCATATGTGTCTTACCTAACAACCTGTCGGTATTGTATACCATTTTGATGTTCATCTTGTCAGACACTGCAACACGTGGCATCTTGGTACAGAAAACACCTTGGACAAGCTTTTCAAGTGAGAAGTGTTGGATCTGAGAGGGACATGACCTCTCAGTGGCCTCTCACTACTACTACTACTACCACTACTACTACCCTGCACCTCTCCTTCCGACAGTATTTAAGTCTCCGCACTGTCGCTTGTTCTTCAGATAGTTCCTGACTATGGAACTGAACTTCTCCAGGCCGAGGGACTGACAACCTCAAATTCTACGACTTTAAGGGTGATGGACTGATTACATCGTCTTCACATCTCTACTGTTCCTGCCTACTTTCTGTATTCGACTGAAGAAGCCTACTGTGTAGGCGAAACGTTTCGGAATAAAGTTGTCTAACTGTTGCATATGTGTCTTACCTAACAACCTGTCGGTATTGTATACCATTTTGATGTTAATCACCTACCTTTTCACCAGGTTTCCAGACTTCCTACCCCATCTTAACAATTTTGTGTGAGTGTGGTTTTGAGAGTTCTGGTGAAATATTTTTGTCAGCTAGGCTTTGCAACAATTGAAGTCAACTAAAAGTCAAATTTTATAAAATGTTAAGTACTTCTGAGAGACGTAAGAAACAGTCTAGCAATGTGTATCACTCTGAGAGTCAAAGGAAAATAAATTAGTTTCACCAGTCTCTCAGGATGATGCATGTTTGTTGTACGCAGTACCAGAAGGACTGGGGTGAGGGTATTCCCTCTCCTTTTAATTGCCATGCCGGGAAACACTCTTGAATCAATGTCATGGGCAGGTGAGGATAGTGATGATTTCCCCTTGGTGTTTTTTTATCAGTTTCAGAGACTGTTTTGCTAAGATGTGGTGGATGGCACCAGTGAACCAGCCTGCAAGACTGACCAGGTTGTCGTGGGACCGTAAAGTGATGCTACATACTCTGGAGGCAAGAGAGATGTTTGTACTTGATCTGGATTATAGGAATGTTTTAACAAAGAGCAGTGAATGGTACCTGCTTTTGGATAAGGTCTCTGATAAAAAATAGAACCCACGCACCCGATCAGAAAAACGTGTATGGTTGCCATGATCAGCAATCTTAAATGATTAATCTTATGAAAGGTGAAGTACAAGACTTTCAAAAGTGTAATTTTGATGTTGGTGTGAAAAGCTTGGTACGTTGGCTCAGCCACCGTCGAACTTTGCAAACAAGTTTTCTGATGTTAATAAAAGGGGTATGAATCCCCTTGTGATAAATGTAGCTGAACAACTTCAGCAGGTTTTGGGTAGATAAACATAATTGAAAAGATGTGTGTAAAGTTTTGGAGAGAGATGTATATGTTCTCACTGTACTCATCGAGAGTTAGCGGACATTGCCTTTCAAGGGTCTCACACTAGCTGACACTCTGAGCATGTTCACTGACTACCGCAAACTAAATTTGACAACTAATGCTGAAGAGTTTCCTCTTATGAATAATTTCATTGATTTACTAGATGCAAAAGTTGCGAGTATGTGACAAGGTTATTTAACTTCTATGACTTAGTGTGCCAATTATATCTCTATGTTTAAAATTGTATTCTACAGGTACTTTAATTTGTGTATAACTTTACACGCAATGTGAACTTGATATGAACAACTTGGGTTGTGAAAAGTGAAAATAGTGTTAGTGCACCTGTGTTGACTAGTTTCAATGTTGCACTGCCATTTTCTCTGCAAGTAGACGCCAGTTCTGCTGGCATCAGTGCTGCGTTGTTGAAAAAAGCAGCAGGACAATTACTGACAGTAAACTAAAAAAGACGCCAAAGAATTTATGCCACAACAGAAAAGGAGGCTCTTGTTTTGTGTTGATTGTGCAGAAATTTTCCAGTATAGTGATCACAGTCCTACATTTCCTTCACGTACTGAGGAACAACACTCAAATGTTCACTTTGGTGATTCGTTATGTGAAGGGGACAGAGAATGTGGTTGATGATGCATTTTCTTGTGTGTACAATGCATAATGTAGTGCAGGCATTTATCTGCTATGCTTTTGCAGTGGGTTCAGTGGGTGAGTATATGGCATTTCTGACCACCTGGTGGACTGAATCTCGGTGAGCTGGTGGAGGGGGTATCAGATTTCCCAAGATTGTGTGTGTGTTTTTGGTGGTAGTCACGTCAGTACATGCCTAGGTAAGGTGTGCTAACATAAGGTGAAGCCTCATAATTATTGGGTCATGAATAGTGATCCTGTGTGTTTTGTGTGTTGTGTTTCTCCAGGGCCCACCTGCTTTCTTGGATCACCAAGTTGGGTGACTCCAGGGTTCCTTGGAATAACAGTGTAGGTGAAGTCCTGGGAGGCCCGCCTTTTGGGGGATCAATGGTGATGACTCCAGTGTGTTTTTCAAGGTCACAGCCCCACCGACTAAATTTCTATGTGACTAACTACCTGGTTTTGAAGTTTGGTAAATTTCCCTCCTGAGTTCTCCAGTTTCTCCCAGTGGTGTGTTTTGCATAGCCAGTTTTGTTTATTGCATATTGCTGTGAGACGCTGGGATGATAATGTAATTTTCTATTTGCATTAATATGTGCAATAATTTTTTTACACTGTTTCTGGAGATTTTGTTTATATATTTTTTATGCTGTGCCTATTTCATATTTCAAAGCAGAGACGTGTGATAATGGACACTAATGCGGTTTACAGAAAGAGTTTTTCAATTTATAATAATCGTGTAGTTTATGTGGAGACTTTGTTTATATAAAGTGCCTGTTTTATTTTTGCAAGCAGAGTTGTGTGATATTGGACACTAATGCTGTTTAAAAAGAGACTTCTAAATTTATAATAAGCTTACTTGTATATAGTTATTGTGTATACTTTTTTATGTAATTAATATGTACAGAGGTAACTCAGCTTTTCAATTTTATGTCATGTATAGAAAATGCATCAACGTAGGTGTTTGACCAACACTGAGTTGTGATGGTGCATTTTCCTAGTTTATATATATATATATATATATATATATATATATATATATATATATATATATATATATATATATATATATATATATATATATATATATATATATATATATATATATATATATATATATATATATATGTATATATATATATATATATATATATATATATATATATATATATATATATATATATATATATATATATATATATATATATATATATATTCTGAGGACAGATCGTGATCCCGCTGGTGCAATTTGAGAGATTACGAGTATTACTGGATGTTAGGGATCGGGGCTCTCTTTCAGCCGGGCATCCACCTGAAGCAAGTCTTCTCTTTATGATGTCGTTGACTTCAATGCGTCTCGCGTACAAACTCTTGATTATGGAGCAGTCTACACCCTATAGCCCATATTGGTTCGTTTGCGCATTGCCACAAATGCAGATATATTCCGTTTGAATTGGGGCAACGAGGCGTAGAACCAGTTCAGTGTGAATGGTCTGTGGGCCGAGGCGTGTTGCCATTGCTGAAATGGGAACTTTTTGGAGGAGTGATATATGTCCTTACAACTTGGAGACGGGCAGTATTGCTGTAGGTTGATGCGGCCACAAGCATGTTGCTATGCACCATTTCAGCAATGGAGCCATCCCATCTGGACTGTTTGTAGGGCAGTGCTCTACTGGGTTTCAGCGCTGGAATAGCGAGTATCTCTGACTTAGTAATGGCTCTGATGTTGCTTGGATCCTGCATTCCTACTAAGCTACCAAGGTCGTCCAAAAAAAATTGCTTTATTCACTCGTCCTATGCTATGGAGGAGGATACGAAAGCTGGTAGGACAATTTGGGAGGATTTAAGTAGTTCCAGCCCCCCCCCCAAGCCTGACTGGAAATAAGACTTCCAACCATAGTCCATCTTCAAGGGAAAGATTCAATAAACTGGCATGGTATTTAGGAAGGAGTCATATTCCTTGAGTTTTGGATTGTCGAAGGCTGGGGAGGGACAGGTACCTGGTGAGTAGGCAGAAGGCATCATGTGTATCAGTGTCTTTTATCCTGTCTTCCATCATCCTGAGGTCTGTTTTTTTCCTAGATTTAGATTGGACCTAGGAGGAGCACCAAGGACTGCTATTGGCAGGATTAATAGCTCATGCTCTTGGCAAAGCAGCTCTAATATCCTCAATGATCTTTTGATAGGTAGAAACAATTTCGCACTTGGTGGGGTTTAATTAAAAATATTCCCAGGCTCTCTCCAATGTCTTTCAGTTACCCGATGTCTTCTAGGAAAGATTCTGTAGTACCACACGGGATACCATCATCCTAGAATCAGATATTGACCTCACTGTACAGTGTTTCTGTGACTTCTTTGATGACCTGACAGAAAAGCATGGGAGCGAGAGGTTTCCCTTGTACACCTTCACAAGGGTCAATTTCAAGTTCCCCCACTATAATACGATTGCATGATGAAATAGAGGGAAGGGAAATGTCTAGAAACTGTGGAGAGAGCAGTATCATTTCTGAATAAGTTAAACCTGTTAAATAGTCCAATTTTATCAGGGCTTCATAATCTGACATGTTATTAATGCATATGTAATGTGTATGTATGTATGTGCATGTAATGTATATATTAACTGTACTCTTCACTACACAGGCCTGTACCACTCCAGCCTTACAGGAAAACATAAGAGCACCAAAACCAATAAAATAACCACTGGCATAAACTTACCCAAAATCACTCCCACATACTTACAGCAACACCAAACAATGACGACTTATTCCAGCCGCCGCTCTTCTCGTACTGAATCAAAACTACACCTCATCTGTTCCTGTCCTGTCTTGGCTACTCTTCAGGACTAATATACGTCCGGTTACAGAATTAATCCCATTAAATGACATTATATATGGAGCCTTTTTTATAAACATTTTACAATGTCTTGCGTAATACCCTTTCCCCTAGACCACTGGTTTTAACCAGCTAGTTGCAACCACTCAGCTGCAGCTAGTCGTGGAAGAAAACGGGAAATTATCCCTAAATCTGAGGCAACTCAAAATTCTCCAAAAATAAGAAAACTGCATCAAGCACTGCCTTGGTGTAATTTTCTTTTACATAGAAAAGCAAAATGAACATTTATCACCTTAAAGCATAAATTAACCTTACAATGAGCACTGCTTATCAGCAGACTTCTCAAACTTGTTTAACGTAAAAGTGATCAGGTTTTACGCCAAATGAGCCCAGAGTCATGCTTTATAGCTGTATATATATATATATATATGCAATAAGATCACAGTAAACAGGTGATTTTAAAATATGCAAAACAACCACTGTGAAAGAGTAGTGATATTCCAAGCGCTTTCGTGACTACTCACATTGTCAAGGAAGTATGAAAGTAATACATCAAAGGAAGGCAATTAAAGGGCGAAGATCACACCTCACAGTCAACCCCCACAACAAAGAAACACCTGACACGGGACAATACCGGACTCATAAGAAAAGAGGAACACTGTAGTAGGTCCGCTGGTCCAACTAGACAGGTCCTCACGACATCCCACTAACAAAATATTCAACACAAGAAATAAGGTTTATTATTTGTCCAATGGTATGAACCTTGGTAATAAATACCGACAAGTTGGTTTAGAAAGACACCTAAGTAAGCACTCTTATATATATTAAATTCTTCCCAAATTTTATTAATCATAAATGAATCTAATTTATATAAACCAAAGCAAATATTCATATTATTTTCAAAACTGCTTTTTATGAAACAAGATTCAATTATATTCCTGTAAACCATGGACTTGCTTGATACAACTTTCTCACCTTTTTGGAAATCAATTGGATGGTTAAAATCTCTCACATGAATAAATAGAACATTGGAATCTTGTCCAGTTCTAATGTTATATTTATGTTGTTTTAATCTAAGTTCGAGACTTTTACCAGTTTGACCGTAATAAACTTTATCGCAAATTTTACAAGGAATCTTATAGACACATCCGTCAGCATTTTGGGGGGAATTTTTTATCAAAAGTTTTTTTACTGTATCAAGATTTTTAAATACAACTTTAATATTAAAAGTCTTAAGAAGAGAAGGCATATCAACCAAGTTTTCATGGTAAGGGAGTACAAACATATTTTTAGTTGAATAAGGCTGGTTGCCCTTTTTTGGATTATAAAAAGTATATTTCTAGCAATTTTAAAAGATTTATCAATTACGTTTCTTGGGTATTTCAGATCATTAGCTATTTCATAAATTTTGGATATTTCTTCATCCATGAACTCTGGACTACAAATACGTAAAGCTCTCAAAAACATTGATGAGAAAACAGACAGCAAAACAGATAGAGTTAAACTGTCTGTTTTCTCATCAATGTTTTTGAGAGCTTTACGTACTTGTAGTCCAGAGTTCATAGATGAAGAAATATCCAAAATTTATGAAATAGCCAATGATCTGAAATACCCAAGAAACGTAATTGATGAATCATTTAAAATTTCTAGAAATGCTTTTTACAACCCAAAAAGGGACAATCAACCTTACTCAACTAAAAATATGTTGGTTCTACCTTACCATGAAAACTTGGTAGATATGCATTCTCTTCTTAAAACTTTTAATATCAAAGCTGTATTTAAAAATCTTGATACAGTTAAAAAAACTTTTGATAAAGAATTCCCCCCAAAATGCTGACGGATGTGTCTATAAGATTCCTTGTAAAATTTGCGATCAAGTTTATTACAGTCAAACTGGTAAAAGTCTCGAACTTAGATTAAAACAATATAAATATACTAGCACACTGCTACTAGCACACTAGCTCACTAGCACACTGCTACTAATACACTAGTTCATTAGCACACTGCTACTATCACTCTAGTACACTAGCACTTTGTTAGTAGCACACTGTTCTAGCATACTATTTTACTAGCACACTACTCTAGCATACTAGTTTACTAGCACACTGCTACTAGCACACTAGCTCACTAACACACTGCTACTAGCACACTACCTCACTAGCACACTTCTATTAGCACAATAGGTCACTAGCACACTAACTCGCTAGCACACTGTTTCTATGGCACTTGTTCACTAGCACACTGATACCAGCACACTAGATCACTAGCACACTGCTGTTAGCACAATAGTTCACTAGCACACTGCTACTAGAACAATAGCTCACTAGCACACTGCTAACAGCACACTATTTCACTACCACACTAGCTCACTAGCACATGCTACTAGCACAAAAATTCACTAGCACACTGCTACTAGCACACTACTTCAATTGCACACTCTTACTAGCACTCTAGCTCACTAGAACACTGCTACTAGCACACTAGCACACTCCTACTAGCATATTAGTTTACTAGGACACTGCTACTAGTACAATATCTCACTAACACACTGCTACTAGAACACTAGCTAACTAGCATACTGTTATTAGCTCACAGATACTAGCACACTAGTTTACTAGCACACTGTTACTAGCACACTAGCTCACTAGCAAACTGTTATTAACACACTACCACACAAAGGTCACTATCACTCTGCTACTAGCACACGAGTTCACTAGCACACTGCTACTAGCACATTAACTCACTAGCACACTGCTACTTGCACACTAGTATACTACCACACTGCTACTACCTCGCTAGCTCACTAGCATAATGTTGCTAGCACACTAGCAACATTATGATAGTACACTTTTACTAACACACTAGCTAATCAACACACTGCTACAAGCACACTAGTTCACTAGCAAACAGCTACTAGCACAATAGTTCACTATTACACTTGTACTAGCGCATTAGCTCACTAAGACACTGCTACTAGAACATTAAATCAATAGTACACTGCTACTAGCACATTAGCTTACTAGTACACTGCTAATACCACATTAGCTCGCTGGCACATTGCTACTAGGACATTAGAACATTATTGCACTGCTACTAGCACACTAGTTCACTAACACACTGCTGCTAGCACACTAGCTCAATAGCACACTGCTACTAGCACATGAGCTCACTAGCACACTGTTACTCCCACATTAGCTCACTAGCACACTGCTACTACCATATTAACTCATTAACACACTGATTCTAGCAAACTAGCTCACTGCTACTAGCACACTAGTTTACTAGCACACTGCTACTAGCGCACTAAGTCACTAGCACACTGCTACTAGCACAATAACTCACTAGCACTTTGTTACTGGCACACTGCAACTAGCACACTGGCTCACTAGCACACTGCTACTAGCACACTAGTTCACTAGAACACTGCTACTAGCACACTAGCTCAATAACACTCTATTACTAGCACACTTTCTCATTACCACACTGTTACTAGCAAACTAGCTCATAAGCACACCAGCTCACTGACACACTGCTACTAGGACACTAGTTCACTAGCACAGTGCTACTAGCAAACTAGTTCACTAGCACACTGCTACTAACAAACTAGATCACTAGCACACTGTTAGTAGCACACTAGCTCACTAGAAAACTGTTAGTAGTAAACTAGCTCACTAGCACACTACTACTTGTGCACTAGTTCACTAGCACGCTGCTACTAGCACACTAGTTCACTACCACACTGCATCTAGCACAATAGCTCAGTAGCACACTGCTACTAGCACACCAGCTCACTAGCACACTTCTACTAGCACACTGCTACTAGCACACTAACACACTAGCACACTGCCACTAGCAAACTAGAACACTTTCACACTGTTGCCAGCACACTAGCTCAATAGCACACAGTCGTTTGCACACTAGTTCACTAGCACACTGTACTAGCACACTAATTCACTAGCACACTTTTACTAGCACACTAGTTCAAAAGCACACTGCTACCTGCTTATTAACTCACTAGCACACTGTTTCTATCGCACTAGTTCACTAGCACAATGATACTAGCACACTGGATCACTAGCACATGCTGTTAGCACAATAGTTCACTAGCACACTGCTACTCGAACACTAGCTCGCTAGCACACTGCTAACAGCACATTATTTCACTAGCACACTAGCTCACTAGCACATGATACGAGCACAAAAATTCACTAGCACGCTTCTACTAGCAAACTATCTCACTAGCACACTGCTACTAGCACACTACTTTAACTGCACACTCTTACAAGCACTCTAGCTCAATACAACACTGCTACTAGCACATGAGTTCACTATCACAATGTTACTCCCACATTAGCTCACTAGCACACTGCTACTAACATATTAACTCATTAACACACTGATTCTAGCAAATTAGCTCACTGCTACTAGCACACTAGTTTACTAGCACACTGCTACTAGCACATTAAGTCACTAGCACACTGCTGCTAGCACAATAACTCACTTGCACTTTGTTACTAGCAAACTGCAACTAGCACACTGGCTCACTAGCACACTGCTACTAGCACACTAGTTCACTAGAACACTGCTACTGGCACACTAGTTCACTAGTACAGTGCTACTAGCAAACTAGTTCACTAGCACACTGTTAGTAGCATACTAGCTCACTAGCAAACTGTTAGTAGTACACTAGCTTTCTAGCACACTACTATTTGTGCACAAGTTCACTAGCACGCTGATTCTAGCACACTAGTTCACTACCACACTGCATCTAGCACAATAGCTCAGTAGCACACAGCTACTAGCACACTGCTATTAGCACACTAGCTCACTAGCACACTTCTACTAGCACACTAGTTCAAAAGCACACTGCTACTTGCTTATTAACTCACTAGCACACTGTTTCTAACGCACTAGTTCACTAGCACAATGATACTAGCACACTAGATCACTAGCACACTGCTGTTAGCACAATAGTTCACTAGCACACTGCTACTCGAACACTAGCTCGCTAGCACACTGCTAACAGCACATTATTTCACTAGCACACTAGCTCACTAGCACATGATACGAGCACAAAAATTCACTAGCACGCTTCTACTAGCACACTATCTCACTAGCACACTGCTACTAGCACACTAACTGCACACTCTTACAAGCACTCTAGCTCAATACAACACTGCTACTAGCACATGAGTTCACTATCACAATGCTACTACCACATTAGCTCACTAGCACACTGCTACTGACATATTAACTCATTAACACACTGATTCTAGCAAATTAGCTCACTGCTACTAGCACACTAGTTTACTAGCACACTGCTACTAGCACATTAAGTCACTAGCACACTGCTGCTAGCACAATAACTCACTTGCACTTTGATACTAGCAAACTGCAACCAGCACACTGGATCAAAAGCACACTGCTACTAGCACACTAGTTCACTAGAACACTGCTACTGGCACACTAGTTCACTAGTACAGTGCTACTAGAAAACTAGTTCACTAGCACACTGTTAGTAGCACACTAGCTCACTAGCAAACTGTTAGTAGTACACTAGCTCTCTAGCACACTACTATTTGTGCACAAGTTCACTAGCACGCTGCTTCTAGCACACTAGTTCACTAACACACTGCATCTAGCACAATAGCTCAGTAGCACACAGCTACTAGCACACTGCTATTAGCACACTAGCTCACTAGCACACTTCTACTAGCATATTATTTCAGTAGCACACTGCCACTACCACACTACCTCACTAGCACACTGCTACTAGCACAATAGCTCACTATCAAACTGTTACTAGCACACTAGCTCACTATTACACTGTTACTAGCACACTAGTTCACTAGCACTGCTACAAGCACAAAACTCACTAGCACACTGGTAATAGCACATTTGATCACTAGCACACTGCTACTAGCACACTAGTTTACTAGCACACTGCTACTAGCACACTAGTTCAATGGCACACTGTTATTAGCACACTAGCTAACTATTACACTGCTACTAGCACACTAGCTCACTAGCACACTGCTAATTGCACACTAGCTCACTTGCACACTGCTACTAGCGCACTAGTTCACTAAAAAACTGCAACTAGCACACAAGCTCACAAGTATACTGTTACTAGCACACTAGATATCTAGAACTCTACAACTTGCATAATAGTTCACTAGCACACTGCTCCTAACACATTACCTCACTAGCACACTGCTACTACCACATTAGCTCACTAGCACACTGCTACTAGCACATTAGTTCATTAGCACACTGCTACTAGGACATTAGCTCTGTTACTAGCACACTATCTCACTAACACACTGATACTCTCACACGAGTTCATTAGCACACTGCTACTAGCAGTCTAGTTCACTAGCAAACTGTTACTAGCACACTAGCTCACTAGCAGACTAGTTCACTAGCACACTGCTACTAGAACACTAGCTCACTAGCATACTGTTATTAGCACACTAGCTCAGTAGTGAACTGTTACTAGCACACTAGTTACTAGCACACTGCTACTAGCACAGTAGCTCACTAGTACACTTCTACTAGCACACTAGCTCACCAACACACCGCAACTAGCACACTAGTTCACTATCACACTGCTAGTAGCACACTAGATCACTAGCACACTAAATCACTAGCACACTGTAACTAGCGAACTACTACTAGCATATTAGCTCACTAGCACACTGTTACTAGCACATTAGCTCACTAGCACACTCCTAATAGCACACTACCTCACTATCACACTGCTAATAGAACTAGTTCATTATCACACTGCTAATAGCATAATAGTTTACTAGCACACAGCTGCTAGCACACTAAGTCACTAGCACACTGATACTAACACAGTAACTCACTAGCACACTGTTACTACCACACTAGTTCACTAAAATACTGCTACTAGCACACAAGCTCACTAGCACGCTGTTACTAACTCACTAACTCACTACCACGCTGCTACTAGCACACTAGTCCAGTAGCACACTGCTAGTAGCACCCTAGTCCAATAGCACACTGATCCTAGCACTGCTACTAACACACTAGCACACTGCTACTAGCACACTAGTTCACTAGCACACTGCTACAAGCACACTAGTTCACTAGCACACTGCTACAAGAACACTAACTCACTAGCACACTGTTACTAGCACACTAGCTCACTAGCACACTGATCCTAGCACTGCTACTAGCACACTAGCTCACTAGCACACTGCTACTAGCACACTAGTTCACTAGCACACTGCAACAAGCACACTAGTTCACTAGCACACTGCTACAAGCACACTAGCTCACTAGCACATTGTTACTAGTGCACTAACACACTCTTCCTAGCACTCTAGTTCACTAGCACTGCTACTAGCACATTAGCTCACTAGGACACTAGTACTAGCATTCTAGCTCTCTAACACACTGCTACTAGCACACTAGTTTACCAGAACATTGCTACTAGCACACTAGCTCACTAACACACTGATACTCGCACACTAGCTCACTAGCACACCTCTACTAGCTCATTAGCTCACTAGCACACTGCTACTAGCACATTAGCTCACTAGCACACTGCTACTAGCACATTAGCTCACTATCACACTCCTACTAGCACATTGATACTAGCACATTTGCTCATTAGCACACTGTTGCTAGCAAATTAGCTCACTATCACACTGCTACTAGCAGACTAGCTCACTAGCACACTGTTACTAGCAAACTAGTTCAATAGCACACTTCGACTAGTACAGTAGCTCACTAGCACACTGCTACAAGCACACTAGCTCACTAGCACACTGTTACTAGCACACTAGCTCACTAGCACACTGATCCTAGCACTGCTACTAGCACACTAGCTCACTAGCACACTGCTACTAGCACACTAGTTCACTAGCACACTGCAACAAGCACACTAGTTCACTAGCACACTGCTACAAGCACACTAGCTCACTAGCACATTGTTATTAGCACACTAACACACTGTTCCTAGCACACTAGTTCACTAGCACTGCTACTAGCACACTAGCTCACTAGGACACTAGTACTAGCATTCTAGCTCTCTAACACACTGCTACTAGCACACTAGTTTACTAGAACATTGCTACTAGCACACTAGCTCATTAGCACACTGCTACTAGCACACTAGTTTTCTAGCACACTGCTACTAACACACTAGTTTAATAGCACACTGCTATCACACTAGTTCACTAACACACTGCCACTAGCGCACTAGCTAGCATTAGCACACTGTAACTAGCACAGTCGCTCACTAGCACACTGTTACTAGCACTTTAGCTCATTAGCACACTGTTACTAGCACACTAGTTTTCTAGCACACAGCTACTAGCACACTAGTTCACTAGCACACTGCTACTCCCACACTAGCTTTCTAGCACACGGCTACTATCACATTAGTTCACCAGCCCACTGCTACTCCCACACTATTTCAGTAGAACACTATTACTAGCACATTAGTTCACTAGAACTCTATTACTAGCACACTAGTTCACTAGCACACTGCTACTAGCACATTACCTCTCTAGCACACTGCTACTAGCACATTAGCTCATTAGCACACTGCTACTAGAACATTAGCTCAATAGCACTACTACTAACACACTAGCTCACTAACACACTGATTCTAGTACACTAGTTCACTAGCACACCTCTACTAGCTCATTAGCTCACTAGCACACTGCTACTAGCACATTAGCTCACTAGCACACTGCTACTAGCACATTAGCTCACTATCACACTCCTACTAGCACATTGATACTAGCACATTTGCTCATTAGCACACTGCTGCTAGCAAATTAGCTCACTATCACACTGCTACTAGCAGACTAGCTCACTAGCACACTGTTACTACCACACTAGTTCAATAGCACACTTCGACTAGTACAGTAGCTCACTAACACACTGCTACTAGCACACTAGTTCACAAGCTCACTACTACTAGCACACCAGCTCACTAGCGTACTCATACTAGCATTCTAGCTCACTAATACACTGTTACTAGCACACTAGTTTACTAGTACACTGCTTCAAGCACTTTAGCTCACTAGTACACTCTTACAAGCACACTAGTTTACTAATACACTGCTTCTAGCACATTAGCTCACTAGCGCTCTGCTACTAGGACATTAGCTCACTAACACACTACTGCTAGCACACTAGCTCACTAACACACTGCTACTACCTTACTAGCTCACTAGCACATTGCTATACAACATTAGCTCACTAGAATACTGTTACTAGCACATTTCTCACTAGCACACTGCTACTAGCAAATTAGATAACTAGCACAATGCTACTAACACAATATCTCACTTGCACAGAGCTACTAGCACACTAGTTCACTAGCACAGTGCTACAAGCACACTAGCTCAATAGCACACTGCTTCTAATACACTAGTTGACTAGCAAACTGCTACTAGCACCCTAGCTGATCAGAACTCTTCTAATATCACAGTAGTTCACTAGCACACTGCTACTAGCACACTAGCTCATTACCACTCTGTTACTATCACAGAAAATAATACACCGAGCTTGTAGTATACAATTTAAATATTACCAGTGTTGCTACACAGCTGACGCATCCCTCCCCCACGTCCACTCACACACATTGATAAGAAACCATATTCATTCATTTGAATAAACTTGAATATTAAATAGCCTCAATTTATCACTGTTTGATAAGTAAGTACAATCATGCAAGGAACAAGAACACTAGATACACAAACCCTTAAATAAGACAAACACATTTTACAAGATACATTTTGAAACACTTGTATACAATACCCTAAAGGTGTTATTACCCTAAACAACAGAAACTTTTTACACTTAATATATTCCCCCCCTCCCCCCAAAAAACACTATAACCGCTATCAATAACATACTTACTTAAATCCTTACAGTACATTAAGGAATAACCTTAAGTAAGTGTATAATCATCGGTGTTCACAATAACACCAAGACACAGTACATTGAATATCAAATATTAACATAAGTGTGTTATAACCTTATCTAACACAATGTCACCTCAACCAGGCGACAATAACTGCCAGTGATAAATATTTCTAGGAACGTTACAAGAGTGACGTTCAACTTAACCCTAAGCAACGAACATATAAACTTTTAATTATAACCCTACCATTTCTTCCGTAAATAACTAAACAAAAGAGTACTCTCCATGATGACATTCCCTTGTCCCACTTATATGCGGACATCTTCCATCATGCAGAAAAAGTGTCTATGAATACACATAGGGTACAGGATAAAACATATTTTACACTTGTGGTGACCGTTGGCACAGACAGCCACAATTTTGACATGCCCTTACCCATTCTATAACACATGCGCGTTACACATCAGAAAAAGTGCGTTATTCCAACACACTCGCACTCCCAACAAATCACACACATCCTTAGCAATAGTCAACCCCAAGGAGGCGACCCTGTTTCATACCCCTGACATCCCTTCCCACAGTAGCATACACCATCCCTATCCTATCCCTCCTTCCTGATTTACAAGTCTAACAAAACCCCTAATGTAAGTTCTCTGTATCCCACTGGAAAATCCTTCTCCCACCTCCACCCATAAATATCCATGTTTTGACACGTTTTATAAAACGTAACCGCTAATACCCGCCGCTTCACCTCGCTAAACCCTTTCCCCCGCATTCCTCACGATATGTATATATAATTTACCATAATGTACCTCATCCATACCCCCCACGTCAAGACTAAATGCCCGCAGAACAGAAATGCCTTTACCCCCTACCCTATGCAGCACCCTGCTCAATCAACCCCTGACGCTCCCCATCCCCTCAAAAATACACCACGTGGAATGCCGAATCCTCCCCTCCACATATCCCACAGACCCTCCCCTCAACCACCAGTCTATCCCGTAGAATCACACTCGACGGTAAAATTCAATGCAAAAAACGATACATCACTTCACGCCCACAGGGTTGTAACCTCAATCTACTGAACCTACCCCATATACTTCCCCAGTCAAACATGAGGAAAATCCCCTCCACAGGTGCCACTACCCTCCCAACTAACATCCTACACAGCCTACCTATTTTTACCTTCCCCAGATCAAGAGCTCTCAAAACAGTTTCACACTCATGCAACTCTACCCCAATATACATATGTTTCAATCTACCGTGTATCTTGACCAACCCCCCCCCTCCACCTACACCTTCCCTCATCATCTCCCTCTTAATGAAGATACATTTGACCCTCCGCTTTAAAACCATCAACCTCCCCCCCTCCCCTGGTGCACAGGTAACATTACCACATCCCTTTTAATTAAGCCAATCACAGCCCAAAGCCCACAAGAATTTAAAAACCCTCCTAAGTATGTTCGCAGTTGCCGTCCAAGCTAAAGGGAACACGGCTGCCTTACTATACAATAAGACATTAATAACAATGGCACGCTGCACAAGGGTTAAATGATAAGGCCGCAATGCTCCCAAGCTACCCAGAATCCTGTCTACCAACCTAACCGAGTTTTCCACACGTGCAACATCCAAATCATCTGCATAGATAAGACCACAAATTTTTAACAAATTCACCCGCCTCCTCACGACTGCACTACCCCACTCAACCCTCCCCACCCAAGCTCCTAACCCATGACCATGGACTTTTCTGAATTCACCCTCATACCAGTTGCACCTGCGAACATGTTTACTACCCCATCTAAGGCGTCCATTGACATCCCCTCCCTAACCAGAACAGTATTATCATCTACATACCTACATACTCAACTCCCTTCTCCCTCACTAATGCACATTTTCTGCTCCACCAATCTATCAAAGGGATCCTGTATGCACGCAAACAGTAGCTGTGACATAGGACACCCCTGTCGAAGTCCTCTACTCATTACAATTCTCCCCCCAGTCTTCCATTAATCTGTACCCTCGTCGTTGCTCCACGATATAACGCCTCTAAGGCTAGCTCTCAATGCTTCTCGCTCCACTCTGTCATATGCTCCTTGCCAATCTAGTGCCACCAAGCCCCCCTCCCCCCTTTTTCTTCTACGAAATCCCATAGTAGTCCATGCCCCTCCATCATAGACCTCCCTGGCAACCCAAACTGAGTTTTCGATACGACCCGCCCTACTATGCACTTAAACCCATTTCCTAAAATCTTAGCAAACAACTTGTAATCCACGCATAACAACGATATTGCCCGGTAGTCCCTAAGCGTATGCTGCCTCTTACCCTTCAGTACCAAGACTACTTCAGCTGTTGCCTGCTTTTCTCCCAACTTGCCCCTATCCTTCAATAAATTTAATAACCTAACCAGAAAAACCCTCATTAGCTCCCAATGCTGTTGATAGAACTATGCTGGTAGTCCATCAATTCCCGGCTTTTGCCCTTTCGCATTTCACTTAAAGCCCTCCATATTTCCCCCTCAGTTATTTCCCCGCCCAGTGCTTCCTATCACTGTTTCCCAACCGACATATCACACTCCCACACACCTGTTCTAAATCCCCAGCTCCTACCCCCTCCCTTTGCCAATACTGCTCATACCACTTATCCGCAAATGCCCCCATCCCATCTGTAGCTTGCATAACCTGACCCACCCTATACCCACCCACCGACCATGAAATAGCCGTTGCCTGCTGTCGTTTTTGCCTATGTAATGAACACGACGATGGCCTATCTCCCCATAACACCTCTTCCACCCCCGCCATTACTCTCACAGCTTGAAACCTCTCATCCTGGATATCGCACAATCTCCCCTTAATTGCCATAATGTCGTCCATAGGATAAGTACCAACCACCGCCCCCTTACATAACAACCCCTTAACCTGTCCTCCAAATAGTTCACACGCCTACATTTTAAAGAATTGTTTCGTTTCCCTTCTAGCACATAATAATGCCGAATCAGTTCCTTAGCCACACCATCACATCCTCCACCCCTTTTACCGCCTCACTTAACCCCTCCCACAGTGGTGTAAAACCCTCCAACCCCTCTTCATTTCCTAGCACACTTGTATTTAACTTCCAGTATCCCCTGGAGACACCAGCTAGTAACTCCCACTCCACCTCTGCCACTACCGCCCGATGATCTGAAAAAGCTACTTTTATTGTGCAGACAAACTTTGACAAGACCCCATGAGATATGTACAACCTATCTAACCTAGCAGCATAACCCCTCCTTAAGAAAGTATGCTCTACTTCCCACGCCCCCCCCCACCTACCACATCCCTCAACTGAACATCCACCAAGAGATTTCGTAAGGCTGCCGACATGTGCCCCAATCCTTGTGGCTCCACATCAGCCCTTCTAATAACACAATTCCAGTCCCCACCAACGATGGCCACTGCAGGTAAACCACCTAAGGAGAAAACTAGGTCATCGCATACAAAATCCCACTTTACTTTCACATCGTTTTCCGCTGTCGCATACACACTTACAAAGGTTACCCTCTGCCCCATCCACCACCCATCCACACACAACACCCTCCCCCCGTCTCCCCTCACTTCGTACCAACACAAACAGGCTTGCCTCCTTTATCAATAAACCCACGCCACCTTTCAGACGTGCAGATGGCAGAGTTATTACCTTAAACCCTGCCACCTCCAGCACTCTTCCCTCCCTGAAATTATGTTCCTGTAGAAACACTACATCCACTCTATATTTACACAGAAGCATACGAAAACATTCCCTCTTCACGCTATTACACAGTCCACTCACATTCACAGTCATACACCTAAGGCCTTCTTAAAATATCCAACCCTTCCTACTCTCCTCCTTCCCAGGGCCTCCTGCCCCATGGCCAACACATGATTTCACACCATCTACCCCGGCCCCCTTCTTTCGATGCCTCTCATGCTGGCTACCTCAACAATATTCTTCCTTCCCCCCAGACCTTTGCGCCGGTGTCAGGACATCGTCTGAGTCTGACGCCGCCGCTCTCTTTCTTGTGATGACCTTCACCGCCATGTTGTCTTCTGAGGATCCCTCACAATGAACTAAACCTCCACCGTTTCATGTTGTACAGAACACGACGACACCTCTCTGTGCCTGCTGGTCTCCTCCTTCCTTCCTATGCATGTCTCATCACTCTTATCTTGCAAGTCAGAGATGTTCCCCCATACAGAGACGTCATCCTCCCACAGTGGCGTTAAAGTTTTCAAAACCTCGTCCAGCTATTCCTCCAGCGCCATCACCTCCTGCTGCACAAGCACTTCTACCCCCGTCACCGACAAAGTGGCCATTCCTGGCTCGACACAACTTATGGCATGCCCATGATTCACCACAAGGGTATCTCAGCCACATCACTCCACAGACGTCCTCTCCCTCGATTGCCCGTGGGGCTCTCCACGATGGCGTCCACACCTGTAACTGGTGCTCCACCAGTCTGCGCCATCCCCCTCCTCTGTTGTACACACGTCGCTGCCATGTGATCATACTCCCCACACAACCTGCATGTACGTCGTTGCCTAGCATAAGACACATGAATCTGGGTCTGGAACTCCTTCATCACAACGTAAGATGGGATTGGATGTCTCAGAGTCATTTTTGAGGGAGAACGTACCCTCCAGACGTCCCATGTATGCACCTGCCATCCACTTGCCTTGGGGTGACAGATGCACGGTACCATACGCCTCAAACACGTTCTTGATGTCAGCCTCGTCTGCTTCAAATGGTACGTAGGGTAACTTCACCCACGTAAAATGTCGAGAGACGTCTATGAGACTCACCCTAACAGCAGGAGTTGCATCTAGACTCACTTCCTGGAATCTTGTCACCAATGACTCATACACAGCCGTCGAATTCAACTTAATGAAGATTCTGAAGGCCCCATTCAGGGCTACACCATATACCTCGTTGTCCTATAATTCATACGTCTCTCGTATGATCATCGGTAGCAACACTTTTGTCGTTGAGGGGGAAATCGCCCCACGAAGCAGCTCAATACCAACGGTATTCACCCTATTCCGTACACTCAGAGCCATGTTGTTGCTATGAGAGCTTGCCTGAAAACAGCAGAGGGGAGCAGGGCACAACCACGCTCCACCACAGTCAGGCAGTGAAATGAAAATAAAGCTACTAGCACACTAGCTCGCTAGCACACTGCTACTAGCATACTAGCTCACTAGCACACTGCCACTAATACACTAGTTCACTAGCACACTGTTACTAGCACACTAGCTCATCAGAACACTGCTAATATCACACTAGTTCACTAGCACACTGCTACTAGCACACTAGCTCACTAGCACTGTTACACACTAGCTGTGGCATGCAAAGAGTATGTAACCTTTATTCAGTGCAAGTACACACCCTCAATGAAAGGCACTAAGGGTTGATGATGGGGCCCCATCGTTCAAACAGTTCCCAGGTTCCAGCCAATGAGAATATGGTTTTGGCAGTCGCAGAGGTGATGTGGGTACCACTCACCTATCTGCCCTTGTCATTCCCATTCTAGAGCTGGTAGAAGCACCGTCTGCTCTCTAGTGGCTTCTATTCTGCCTTGCTTACCGTGGAGTGCACTAATATCTATTGTTGTACATAGTGTATATAGTGTACATACTTCTGTTCTAAATTGGTGAAGGATAATACAAGTCAAATGTTTTCCTGCTGTGTTTATTTTGCTCCCTTTACACCCAGGATAACAGGCCTCTGGGACTCCTGGGTTGTAATATGGGTAGCCTGTCCGAGAGCTGGAGCTGGTCTTAGAGCACGGGTTGAGTCTAGGGTGATGCTGGAAGCAGGAACATTGCGTAGCTTGCTGTCTGGCGTTGCATTAGCTTTGCCAACGCTTTACAAACTTTGCCTGTCAATTGCCTTGCTATGGTCAGTCTTGTTATTGTATGATCGTACAACAGCTCGCTACTAGCTTGTTCGGTGTGCTCGCTTCGCTACGGTCAATCTTATGTGAAGATTTTGTAGTCAGCTTTGCTATTGTGTATCCACCTTGCAAGCATATGTGCGTATTCTGCAGTCGTATTGTGCATTGCTAAGCGTATCCTGCAAATAACGTGTTGTGTTTGGGTACAAGTATTCTGCAGTAGTACTGTGCATAGCTAAGCGTGTTCTGCAAATAACGTGTTACGTTGGGGTATTCTGCAATCGTACTGTGCATAGCTAAGCGTGTTCTGCAAATAACGTGTTAAGTTGAGGTATTCTGCAATCGTACTGTGCATAGCAAATGACTTATACATTGGGGTATGCCACCTAGACGAGTCAGACGTCTGGTGTCGGCATATACTTTAACTTGCCTAAATTGTCCCTACAGAGTTGTTGGCAAATCGCTCGTTCCATTGGCATTGATTACGAACGCACTCTTACAGCTGCGCAACTGCGTTCATTGATCACCGACAAACTTCGGGAAGAGGATATGGCACATCAGACTCCTCCCTCTACGGGAGCCAGGAATAAAACCCAATGTTCTCGAAGGAGGAAAATGATACATCAACGGAGCAAAATCGTCAGTCTCGTGCAACAGGGTTGTCTGAAAGCGAATCAACCGTGTTGGCACTTAAGTTGGCGAAAATCAATCTTAAGCAGTCTAGGGAACAGAAGGCATTCGCTGCCTGACCACGGTCGAGTGCGGTTGTGCTCTGCACCCCTCTGCTGTTTTCAGGCGAGCTACCTTGTATCAACATGGCGCTGAGTGTGAGGAGGCGCGTAAATACCATTGGTATTGAGCTGCTTCGTGGGGCGATTTCACCCTCTTCAGTGCAGGTATTACTCCCAACAATCATTAGGGGGACCTATGGAATCCAAGACGATGAGGTGTATGGTGTAGCCCTGAATGGGGCTTACAGAATCTTCGTCAAACTGAATTCCACGTCCGTATACGAGTCTTTGGTGACGAGATTCCAAGACGTGAGTCTTGACGCTACTCCAGCTGTGAAGGTGCGTTTGATCGACGTATCTCGCCACTTTACGTGGGTTAAGATTCGTAATGTCCTATTTGAGGCAGATGAGGCTGACATCAGGAATGCTTTTGAGGCATATGGGACCGTACATCTGGCACAACAAGGCAAGTGGACGGCAGGTGCTTACATGGGCCGTCTGGAGGGAACCTTTTCCCTGAAGATGACTCTGAGACATCCCATACCGTCTTATGTTGTGTTGGAGGACTTCAGGACGCAAGTTATGGCATCGTATGCCGGACAGAGACGTACGTGCAGAATATGTGGGGCGTACGACCATATGGCGGCAGCGTGTGTGAAGCTGAGGAGGGCGCCTGCACAAACTAGTGAAGCACCAGTTACCAGCGTGATAGCTGTTGTTGAGAGCCCCACGCGAAAGCAAGGGCTTGGGCGCTTGTGGAGTGAAGAGGTGGAGGATTTCAAAGAGGAGACTGGCGTGTGTGAGGTAAGCTGTGACGTAAAAGGATCTGTTACTAAGCAAGGGAAAAGTACAGAAGTGCAAGTGCAGGAGGAGGTGCAGGCTCTAGAGGAGGAGCTTCAGGAAGTGTTAAGGACATTGACGCCGCCTGCAGAGGATGTTGTTCCTGAGCTGGCGAGAGGCACGGCGTTGCCTGTAGAGGAATGTAATGATAAAAACCATAGCAGGGTTAACGGGCCAACTAGTAAGCGTGAGTTGTCGCCGTGTGCTGTGGAACGAGGAGTGGTGGAGGTTGAGGTACATCGTGAGGGAACCTCATTAGATAACATGGATGTGGAGGGCATCACGAGGAAGAGAGTGGCGGCGTCAGACTCAGATGATGTCCTGACGCCGGCGCAGAGGTCTGGGAGGAAGGAAGAGCACTGTCGAGGTAGTCACGATAAGAGGCATCGCAAAAAAGGGGATGGAGGGTTGATGGTGTGAAGCCTTGTGCTGGCTCTGGGGCAGGAGGCCCTGGGATGAATGAAGAGAGGAGGAAGGGTTGGAAACTATAAAGAGGCCTTAGGTGTATGACTGTGAACGTAAATGGACTGTGTAATAGTGTGAAGAGGGAATGGTTTCGAATGTTTCTGTATAAATATAGGGTGGATGTAGTGTTCCTGCAAGAACACAATTTCAAGGAGGGAAGAGTGCTCGAGGTGGAAGGGTTTCGGGTCATGACTCTGCCATCTGTACGTCTGAAAGGTGGAGTGGGTATATTGATCAGGGAGGCGAGCCCGTTTGTGTTGCTAAGAAGTGAGAGGGGAGAGGGGGGAAGAGTATTGCGCGTAGATGGGTGGTGGATGGGGCAGAGGGTATCTTTTGTAAGTGTGTATGCACCAGCAGAAAATGATGTGAGGGTAAAAAGGGATTTTGTATGTGAAGAACTAGTTTTCTTCTTACGTGGTTTACCTGCGGTGGCCATCGTAGGTGGGGACTGGAACTGCGTTATTAGGAGGGCTGACGTGGAACCAAAAGGGGCGGGGCATGTGTCGGCGGCCTTGCGAAATCTTTTGAGGGATATTCAGTTGCGGGATGCGGTTGGAGGAGGGGCGTGGGAGGTAGAGCACACTTTTGTAAGACGGGGTTACACGGCTAGGTTGGATAGGATGTATATATCTCAAGGGGTTTGGTTGACATTTTTCCGTACAATAGAAGTAGCTTATTCGGATCATCGGGCGGTAGTAGCAGAGGTGGCGTGGGAGTCACTAGCAGGTATATCTAGGGGTTATTGGAAGTTAAATACAAGTGTGTTAGGCGATGAGGAGGGGATAGAGGGATTTGCAACGCTGTGGGAGGGGTTACATGCAGAGGTAAATGGGGTAGAGGATGTGGTGATGTGGTGGGATGGTGTGGCTAAAGAACGGATTAAGCAATATTACGTATAGAAAGGGAAACGTATCAATTCTTTAAAATATGGGCTTGCCAACTATTTGGAGGATAGGTTACGGGGTTGTTATGCGAGGGGGGGCGGTGGCGGGCACTTATCCAATGGATGATATTATGGCAATTAAAGGGAGGCTGCGTGAGGTGCAGGATGAGAGGTTCCAAGCGGTGCGGGTATAGGCGGGGGTGGAAGAGGTGTTAGGGGGCGATAGACCTTCATCGTGCGTATTGCGTAGGCAGAAACAAAGACAACAGGCAATGACTATACCATGGTTGGAGGTTCATGAGTCGATAGGAGGGTACAGGGAGGGGCAGGTCATACAAGCTACGGAAGGAATGGGGGCGTTTGCTGATAAGTTGTATGAGAAGTACTGGCAACGAGAAAGGGTAGAGGATGGGATTTTAGAACAGGTGTGTGGGAGTGTGGTATGTCAGTTGCGTAACAGTGATAGGGAAGCACTTGGTGGGGAAATAACTGAGGGGGAAATATGGAGGGCCTTAAGTGGAATGCGAAAGGGCAAAGCACCGGGAATTGATGGACTCCCGGCTGAGTTTTATCAGCAGTATTGGGAATTAATGAGGCATTTTTTGGTTAGGTTATTAAATTGCATGAAGAAGAGAGGTGAGCTGGGTGAGAAGCAGGCAACGGCTGTCGTTGTATTGGTACCGAAGGGTAAGGGGCAGCATACGCTTCGGGATTACCGGGCGATCTCGTTGTTATGCGCAGATTACAAATTGTTTGCTAAGATTTTGGGAAATCAGGTCAAGTGTGTGGTGGGGCGGGTAGTATCAAAAACTCAGTTTGGTTTGCCAGGGAGGTCTATGGTGGAGGGGCATGGGTTACTTAGGGATTTCGTGGAGGCAAAAGGGGGGAGGGGGGTAGGTTTGGTGGCGCTCGATTGGCAAGGGGCATACGATAGAGTGGATCGGAAAGCATTGAAAGCCATCCTCAGGGGTCAGGGGTTTGGGGAAGAAATAGTGGGTTGGGTTGAGGCGTTGTATGGAGGTGCAATGGCGAGGGTACAGATTAATGGTCGATTGGGTGGGAAAATTGTAATGGGTAGGGGACTTAGGCAGGGGTGTCCTATGTCACAATTATTGTTTGCGTGCATACAGGACCCCTTTTATAGATTGGTGGAGCAGCGTATGTCACGTAGAGGGACCAGGGTGTGAGGATGCGAGGGTTTGGCCAGTTTTAATTGGGTATGTGGATGATACAACTGTTCTGATCAGGGAGGGAATGTCAATGGACACATTAGATGAGGTAGTACGAATGTTCGCAGGGGCAACTGGTATGAGAGTAAATTCAGATAAATCCATGGTTATGGGGTTAGGAGCTTGGGCAGGAAGGGTTGATTGGGGTAGTGCAGTTGTGAGGAAGCAGGCGAATTCGTTAAAAATTTGCGGTCTTATTTATGCAGACGATCTAACTGTGGCACGCATGGAAAACTCGATTAGGATGGTAGAAAGGATTCAGGGACGCTTGGGTGCATTGCGACCTTATCATTTGACCCTTGTGCAGCGTGCCATTGTTATTAATATCTTACTGTATAGCAAAGTATGGCACGTGGCAGCCGTGTTCCCATTAACTGGGCCAGCAATAACCAACATACTTAGGAAGGCTTTTAAATTCTTGTTGGGTTCGAGCTGTGATTGGATTAAAAGGGATGTGGTAATGTTACCTGTAAGTAAGGGGGGGCTGGGATTGCTGGACTTAAAGCGGAGGGTCAAATGTGTCTTCATTAAAAGGGAGGTGATGAGGGAAAGTGTGGGTGGGGGGGGGTTGGCCAGGATCCATAACAGATTGCAACGGATGTATACAGGAGTTGAGTTGCATGAGTGTGAAACTGTTTTGAGGGCTATGGCGTGGGATCGAGAGCCGGCAAAGGTCAAAATAGGTAGGTTGTGTAGATTGTTAGCCGGGAGGGTTGTAGCGCCTGTAGAGGGAATTTTCCCAATGTATGCATGGGGAAGTATATGGAATAGGTTGAGTAGGATGAGGCTGCAACCTCGTGTTGGGGATGTAATGTATCTTTTTCTGCACGGCATTTTACCGTCGGGTGTGGTTCTACGGGATAGACGGGTCGTTGACTGGGGGGTGTGCGGGATATGTGGTGGGGAGGAGTCGGCTTTTCATGTAGTATATTTTTGTGACGGACTGAGGAGTGTCAAGGGGTGGTTAAATAGGGTGATATATAGGATAGGAGGTCAAGGAATTTCTGTATTGAGAGCATTAAGTCTCGACATGGTGGGTTGGGAGGAAAGTGTAATCAGAGCTGTGGGGCAGATTATGGCAGATTATATATATATAGTGTGGGGATTGCGGAGGAAAAAGGTCAGTGAGGTGGAGAGGAGGGTGTTAGCAGTAACGTTCTATAAAACGGTATGTAGAAATAAAGAAATTTATGGGAGGAGGTGGGTGAGGGATTTTTCAGAGACATATAGGCAACTTACGTTACAGGTTTTATTAGACTTGTAATATACGAGGGAGGGGAGGGTACGATTGGAAAGTGTTGCTGGGGCAGGGAAGTCATGGGTGAAAACAGGGTCGCCTCCCTGGTAATGGATGACAACAAATGTTTGCGTGTGTGTTGGATGTGTGATGCGTGAGCGAATAATGTATGGACCAAGGGTGCTAGCACCTGTGGAGCTGGCCAGTTTTTTTTTTTGTCATGGACTATACACTATTCTATGTACATAGTAGTCTTAAGTTGTATTATTATGTTGTTATCTATGTACACAGTTTTGTTATACAAAGATAGTACTGTGGTGTATGTGATGTGTAGGTTTATATGTATTCAACACATGCTTGTTGTATGTTCCCTCTTCGTTACTTTGTTTCAATTGTCAATTCAATGTACTTTGTATAGCATTATACAACGGTATTGTTCTTTGCCATATGAAGTTTTTTTTTAGTTCATGTGATGTTCTAGGTTTTTGTATGTTAAGATGTACTTATAGACTGTCAGCACCCTGATATTGGTTTTTCATGGCTATGTTCTTGACTTAAGTTTTGGCTGTATGGTATACAGATATATCTAGCCAGTTTATAGACGCATTCCTTTTGTTTCTGAGATTTTTGTATACGGGTTTATTGTAACTGTAATGAGTCGGTTTTGAGATCTAAGCTGTTTTCTTTGTATGTTTATTTGTATTTTGGTATATGTAAAGCTGTAATGTTTGGGATAAGTATGTAGATGTTCTAGTAGGATTATGATGTTAGGTTTTGGTTTATTGATTAATGAGAAGGCTGGAAGTAATTGTTACATTTTCTCGTATATATTCTTTTCAATTGTAATGAGCCTTTGTCATATGTCATGTTATATGTAAAATTTATATGTAAGTTAGGTTTTGAGTCATTGAATGTTTATATATGTCAGTTCATGACCCTGTTACTGTGTTTATTTGTAGCTATGTTCTTGCCGTAAGTTATTGTTGTATGTTATACAGCTATATCTTGCGAGTATATAGGTGCAATCCATTTGTGTTAGTTTATTTTGTGTTGGGTTTCTTATGTCAATGGCCGAACCTTCAGGATTGAAATCCATACTGTTTCCTTTTATTTTATTTTATGTATACTGTATTGGTTTTAAATAAAATATAAAAAAAAAAAAATTACAAACGCACTCTTACAGCTGCGCAACTGCGTTCATTGATCACCGACAAACTTCGGGAAGAGTATATGGCACATCAGACTCCTCCCTCTACGGGAGCCAGGAATAAAACCCAATGTTCTCGAAGGAGGAAAATGATACATCAACGGAGCAAAATCGTCAGTCTCGTGCAACAGGGTTGTCTGAAAGCGAATCAACTGTGTTGGCACTTAAGTTGGCGAAAATCAATCTTAAGCAGTCTAGGGAACAGAAGGCATTTACCATGGAAGGGTGTAATAGGGAAAAAAGAAAGAAGTCAGTTCTAGCAAATTGTAAATGACTTTAGTTTACAGAAAGCAGTACAGTTTGTTCTCCGCTTCAATGTGGCCGAACCAGAACAATTTTTCGAAACTTTCGAAAATCAGGCTCGAGCCTTGAGGTGGCCGGAACAGCATTGGGCATCGTTGGTTCACACAGCATTGTTTGGTAAGGCACAGGAATTTACGTCAGTGTTAAATGACACTGGTTTCACTGATTATAAAGTAGTAAAGATCACAGTTTTGGGAGCATATACATGTATCCCAGCTAAGTACAGAAAGTCGTTTAAATTAGGCAGACTACAGCTTGGTCAATCACTGGTTGATTTTGTGCGACAGCAGACCAAAGCTTCCACCAGCTGGTATAAAGCAAGTGGTGTTGCTACTTTCGATGATCTCGTGCAGCTTATTCTGGTTGACAACCTGCTGGAGTCTGTGGGACCAGAGGTTAGTCTTTCTGCAGGATCGTGACTTAACCACTGCATCAGAGGCAGCCAGGTTGGCTGATACCTTTGAAACTAACTGCTCCTTGTCCGAGCGGTCCCATCTCTCTTTTCAACAGCCTGGCATGAGCAAATATCGCCAATCTCGGAGGATGAAATGCTAGCCGGAGGGAGAATGTCTACATCAGCCAACTAAGTCACCTGGTGAACCACGCTACTCAACATATGGTCCACCTGGTGAGAGACAAACCACTCAACATGGTGCAACTCAACAACAATATCCAGAGAGACACCAGCCAGAGCGACACCAGTTGCAACGTCAGCAGGGAGTTAAGGGCAAGCCTGTCATCTGCTTCCTCTGTAATGAAGTAGGTCACATCCGTCCCAACTGCCCCCACAAACCCCAACCTATTGGGAAAATCTATAATATCCCTAGTAACATGTCCCTGAAAGAAGTAGAGAAAGGGATGGCCCCTTATTTCTGCCAGAGTCGTATTTCCCTTCAGGAAGACTCAAAAACAACTGAAGTCAGAACCTTTAGAGATACTGGAGCATACTGCTCACTTATAAGAGAGGGAGTACTTCCCCTTTCCAAGAACACCTCCCTGCAATTCTCTGTTTTGCTGGAAGCATTCGGAGAAGCAATATTTTCTGTCTCCTTGCATAGAATTTATGTACAGTGCAAATATTACACTGGATACTTGACTGTGGGTGCATCCGAGGGATTCCCCCATGAAAGATGCCATGTTATTACCACTGCTAGTGTATGTCCTGAACCCATAATGATTAATTCTTCTCCGGTGTTGGCCATAACTTGAGCAACATCCCAAGGGTTGTCTGGTGAAAATGCTGACCTATCCTTGGACGACTCTAATCTTGGAATAGCCAATTTGTTTTACGAGGAAAACTGGCCAGGGCCTTGTAAATTAAGTGAACAGACCCAGATCAAACCTTCCTATTCCAGGGTTGCAAGATTGCCAGATATGTTTCCATGCCCGAGGGACTGTCCTTCCGGTAGGAACAACGAGAGGACCCTTCTTTGAATTTCGCTTTTCAGGCAGCCATGGGTAAATCCTTTTCGGATCATCTGGTCAAATATAAACTTAAAAACGATTATTTGATTTGCACTAAGACTCGTAAGGAGATAGAGGGCCGGCAACTGTCAGACAGGTTAATGGTTCCAACAAAGTTTAGACCTCAAATATTGAATATAGCTCATAATACTTCATTAGGAGGTCACCTAGGAATTACTAAAACATTATATGGAATCACAAAAGAATTTTATTGGCCAAAATTAGGGCAGGATGTGAAGAATCATATCCCGTGTTGCCGAGAATGTCAGCAAGTTGGGAAACCTGGACATTCCATTAAACCTGCACCTCTCCAGCCTATACCTGCTGATGAAGAACCTTTTGCAGATTTAATTATAGATTGTGTAGGTCCACTACCTAAGTCAAAGTCTGGAAATCAGTACTTATTTACAATTATGAATAGAGTAACTAGATACCCTGAAGCAATTCCCATGCGCAGTATTAATACTAAAGCTATTCTCAAGGCTTTACCAGATTTATTTCTTGTTTTGGCATTCCTAAAACTATTCAAAGTGATCGAGGTACTAACTTCACTGCCAAAGCATTCCGTGAAGCATTAACTAGGTTAGGGATAATCCACAACTTATCCACTGCCTATCATCCTCAGTCCCAAGGCGCCTTGGAAAGATTTCATCAGACGTTAAAAACCATGATGAGAACTTTTTGTAAGCATTTTCCTACAGACTGGGATGAATCACTCTCTTTGTTGCTGTTTTCAATAAGAGAAACTGTGCAGGAGTCTACCGGGTATAGTCCGTTTGAGCTGATCTTTGGGCACAATGTACGAGGTCCTCTCTGGGTGCTCAAAGAAGGATGGATGGCAGAAGATGTTAGCTCAACACTCTACAACCCGTCTTCAAGGTTGCAGGTGGCACGTCAGTTAGCCAAGGCTAACTTAAAGGCAGCTCAAAATAAGATGAAACAGAGGTATGACAGAAATGCACAATTCCGCTCCTTCCATCCAGGAGACAAGGTGTTGGTACAGGAACCTATACCTGGCCACACCTTGAAAACTAGATTTACAGGACCTATGCAAATTATCTGATGTAAATTATGTGGTATCTCACCTTGATAAGACCTCAAAAACTAAAACTTACCACATTAATCAATTAAAATCTTTTCATACACCAGATAAAGTCCCAGTAATGACCCTGTCCTCTACCTCTGAGGACAACTCGACTCTTTGTACTCTATTTCTGAAATTAATATCAAGCTTCCAAACTCTGTCCTCCTCAAGGACCCTAGCCCTTTAGTGGTGGGGCTATCTGAAACTCAAGCAACAAGTTTAACTGCGCTTCTACAGTCAAACCCTGATATTTTTTCTGATGTGCCGAAAAAATGGACATTAGGTTATCATGACGGAGATGTGGGAAACTCTAAACCTATTAAACTCTCCCCCTACAGAGCTAATCCTGAAAAGCACAAGCTACTTCAGCAGGAGGTAGAATTTCTGTTAGAGCATAGGTTAGTGGAGGAGTCATCTAATCCCTGGGCTTCACCCTGCATCCTTGTTAAAAAAGCTGATTGAGGTTTTCGTATGTGTACAGACTACCATAAGGTGAATGAGGTCACAATCACAGATGCTTACTCTCTTCCTCGTCTAGATGACGTAATCGACTTTGTGGGTAAGGCTGCTTTTGTGTCCCAGTTAGATCTCCTTAAAGGTTACTATCAGGTACCCTTGACGGATAAGGAGAAGGAAATCTCTGCCTTCATAATTCCAGGTCATTATCAATATACAGTTACCCACTTCGGGATGAAAAACTCCCCCTCTTCATTCCAGAAACTTATCCATCAGGCTATTAAAGGACTTGAAGGCACTGCAGCGTACCTGGATGATATTGTAGTGGTGTCTGATACTTGGGATCAACACCTATTTAGACTTAAGGCTCTCTTTGAGACCTTTCAGAGCTCCCATTTAACTGTTAATTTATCTAAGTCTTCCTTTGGCCAGGCCACTGTTACTTTTCTAGGCCATGAAGTAGGTAGTGGTAAAGTTGCTCCTAAATTTGCTAAAGTTCTCGCCATTAAAGATTATCCAGTTCCACATGATAGGAAGTCTCTTCAACGTTCCCTAGGCATGACAGGATTTTACAGAAGATTCTGTAAAAAAATTTCAGATATTGTAGCGCCTCTTACCTCTCTTACCAGTCACAAAGTTCCGTTTATTTGGACCCCAGAATGCCAAAATGCTTTCACTTAAGCAAAAAGATTATTGTGTACTGCACCCATTCTTTTGTCTCCAGACTTCTCCAAACCATTCTCATTACAGGTTGATGCTTGTGAGTCTGGGGTTGGGGCAGTACTGTTGCAAAACGGGGACGAGGAGTTGCAGCCTGTAGCCTTCTTCTCACTGAAGTTAAAGTCGCACTCTACTATCGAAAAAGAAGTCCTCGTGCTGGTACTGGCTTTGGAGAACTTCGATGTTTATGTAGGCCAGATTTCGCACGTGGTCACTGTCTATAGCGACCACAACCCTCTAGTATATCTCAAAGCCATGAAGAACCACATTACAAGGCTCATAAGATGGAGTCTACGACTGCAACCCAATTCTCTCTGAATATTACACAATGCCGGCAAAGAAAATAAGTTGGCAGACTCTTTATCAAGAGTCTAAAATTCATAATTCGAATTATATATTAGGTTAGGATGTTAGGGACCTGTGGTAACCCCTTTCAATCTCTTTTTTTTATCCCCTGGTGTGGGTTTTTTTTTTTTAGTGAGGGAGTGCAGGATAACGTCCTCCCGTACTTTGGACCATCGCTAGCCCCACTGTCTGCTGTCTCGCTCTGAGCTCAGGGTTTGGCTCTTTGTCACGAATAAAGCTGAGCTCTATCTAAGACTTGGATGGTTGAGAGGAAAGGCGGTCCCATTATTTGGTGCCATAGCGGCATGGTTACCACTGGGAGCTGGGAGCCTAATCCTGAGCCCTCTTGGGGTGGGGGTGTGGCATACAAAGAGTACATAACCTTTATTCAGTACATGTACACACCCTCATTGAAAGGCTATCTCCCCCAACTAGCAAACCAGGTACTAAGGGTTGATGATGGGGCCCCATCGTTCAAACAGTTCCCAGGTTCCAGCCAATGAGAAGATGATTTTGGCAATCGCAGAGGTGATATGGGTACTACTCACCTGTCTGCACTTGTCATTCCCATTCTAGAGCTGGTAGAAGCACGGTCTGCTCTCTAGTGGCTTCTATTCTGCCTTGCTTACCGTGGAGTGCACTAATACCTATTGTTGTACATAGTGTATATAGTGTACATACTTCTGTTCTAAGTTTTTCTGCTGTGTTTATTTTGCTCCCTTTACACCCAGGATAATAGGCCTTTGAGACTCCTGGATTGTAATACCAGCTCACTAGCACACCGCTATAGCACACTAGTTCACTAGCACACTGCTACTAACACACTAGCTCACTACCACACTGTTACTAGCACACTACTTTACTAGCAGAGTGCTACAAGCACACTAGCTCATTAACACACTTCTACTAGCACACTAGTTAACTAGCACACTGCTACAAGCACACTAACTCACTAGCACACTGTGACTATCACACCAGTTCACTAGCACACTGCTGCTAGCACTCTAGTTCACTAGCATACTGCTACTAGCACACTATCACACTACTACTAGCACATTAGTTCACTAGCACACTGCTACTAGTACAATAACTCACCAGCACACCGCTACTTGAACACTAACTCACTAGCACTCTGATACAAGCACATTAGTTCACTAGCACACTGCTACTAGCACACTAGCTATCTAGCACACAACCATTAGGACAAAAGCTCACTAGCACACTGTTACTAGCACATTAGATCATTGGCACACTGCTACTAGGTCAATAGCACACAGTAATAGCACGCTTGCTCACTAGCAAACTGTTACTAGCACACTTGCTCAATACCACACTAGATCACAAACACACAGCTCCTAGCACACTAGTTCGCTAGCACATTGCTACTAGCACACTAGCTCACTGCTACTAGGAAACTAGTTCACTAGCACACTGCTACTAGCACACTAGTTCACTAACACCCTGTTATTATTAAACTAGTTCACTATTACACTTATAGCACATTAGCTCCACAACACACTGCTACTAGCACACTAGCTCACTAGCACACTGCTACTAGCACATTAGCTCAATAGCACACTGCTACTAGCACATTAGCTCAATAGCACACTGCTACTAGGACATTAGCACACTAGCACACTGAAACTACCACACTAGTTCACTAACAAACTGCTACTAGCACACTTGGTCAATAGCACACTACTAGCATATTAGCTCACTAGCACTCTGCTACTAGCACATTAGCTCACAAGCACTTTAGCTCATTAAAACACTGCTACTAGTACATTTGCTCACAAGCACACTGCTACTACCAAATTAGCTCACTATCACATTGCTACAAGCACACTAGCTCACTAGCACACAGCTACTAGCACGCTAGCTCACTAGCACACTGCTACTAGGACAATAGATCATCTGAGCACTGCTAGTGTCACACTAGTTCACTAGCACACTAGCTCACGAACACACTGCTACTAGTACACTAGCTCACTAGCACAGAGCTACTCACACACTAGTTCACTAGCACACTGCTACTAGCACACTAGATCACTAGCACACTACCTTACTAGCACATTGATACTAGCACACTTGCTCACTAGCTTATTGCTACTAGCACACTAGATCTCTAGCACACTGCTGCTAGCACACTAGTTCACTACCATATTGAGACTACAACTCTAGCTCACTAGCGCATGGCTAATACATTAGTTCAGTAGCACACTGCTACTAGCACACTAGCTCACTGGCACTCTCCTACTAGCACTGTAGTTCACTAACACACTGCCACTAGCACACTATCTCACTAGCACACTGCTACTAGCACTCTCCTACTAGCACACTGCCTCACTAGCACACTGCTACTAGCACACTACTTCAATTGCACACTTTTACTAGCAGTGTAGCTAACTAGCACGCTGCTACTAGTGCATTAGATCACTAGCACACTGTTGCTAGCACGCTAGTTCACTAGCGCACTCTTACTAGCAGACTATCTCACTAGCACACTGCTACTAGCACACTACTTCATTTGCACACACTAGCACTTTAGCTCAATAGCACACTAGCACACTGCTAATAGAACACTAGTTCACTAGCAAACTGCTTCTAGTACAATAGCTCACGAGCACACTGATACTAGAACACTAGCTCACTAGCACACTGATACTAGAACACTAGCTCACTAGCACACTGCTACAAGCGCAATAGTTCACTAGCACACCGCTACTAGCACATTAACTCATCAGCACACTGCTACTAGGACACTAGCTTGCTAGCACACTGTTACTAGGGCACTAGCTCACTAGCACACTATTACTAGCTAACTTGAAAACTATTACTAGTACACTAGCTCACTAGTTCAATAGCACACTGCTACTAGCACACTAGCTCACTCGTATACTGTTGCTAGCACACTCACTCACAAGCACATTGTTTCTAGCACAATAGCTACTAGCACAGTAGCCCAACAACACACTGCTACTAGCACATTAGTTCACTAGCACACTGCTAATAGCACACTAGTTCACTATTACACTTCTACTAGGACACTAGCTCTCCAACACACAGTTACTAGCACAGAAGTTCACTATTACACTTCTAATAGCACAATTGCTCACCAACACACTGCTACTAGCACACTGTCACTAGCACACAGCTACTAGCACACTGTCACTAGCACACTGCTACTAGCACACTAGCACACTGTTACTAGCGCAATAACTCACTAGCACACTCTTACTAGCACTTTAGCTTACTAGCACTCTGCTACTATCACACTAGCTCACTGCTACTAGCACAATAGCTCACTAGGACACTGCTACAGGTATACTAGATCACTAATACACTGTTAGTAGCCCACTAGCTCACTAGCACACTGTTACTAGCACACTAGAACACTAGCACACTACTAATTGTACACTAGTTCACTAACATACTAGATCACTACCACACTGCTACTAGCACAATATGTCACTAGCACACTGCTTCTAGCACACTGTTGCTAGCACACTGCTTCTAGCACACTAGCTCACTAGCACACTGCCACTAACGCATTAGCTCACTAGCAACACTGTTACCTGGACCATAGTTCACTAGCACGCTGCTACATGCACACTAGTTCATTAGCACACTACTACAAGCACACTAGTTCACTTGAACACTGCTACTAGCACACAAGTCCACTAGCACACTGCTACTAGCACTCTACTTTACTAGCACATTCCTATTAGCACTCTAGTTCACTAGTACACTTCTACTAGCACACTAGTTCATAATCACACTGCTACTTGCACACTAGCTCACTAGCACACTGCAACTAGCACACGGCTACTAGCACGCTAGTTCACTATCACACTGCTACTAGAACACTAGCCCACTAGCACACAGCTACTAGCACACTAGATCACTAACACACTAGCTCACAAGCACACTATTAGCACAATAGCTCACTAGTACACTACTAGCACAGTAGTTCACTGGTACACTGCTACTAGCACACTAGCTCACTAGCAAACTGCACTAGCATAATAGGTCACTGTCACACTGTTTCCAGCACACTAACTAGCACACTGCTACTAGCAAACTTGCTCACTATCACACTTTTACTAGCACACTAGTTCGCTAGCACACTGTTACTAGCACACTAGCTCACTAACACACTTGTTCACTAGCACACAGCTACTACACGCTAGTTCAGCAGCACACTGCTACTAGCACACTGGCACACTGCTATTAGCACACTTCAGTAGCACACTGCTACTAGCACACTAGCTCACTAATACACACTGTTATTAGCTCACTAAGCACAATGTTACTGTCACACTAGTTCACCAGGAAATTGCTACTAAGATACTAGTTCACTAGCACACTGCTACTAGCACAATTGTTCACTAACACACTGCTACAAGCACACTATCTCACTGGGACACTGCTACTAGCAATTATTCACTAGCAAAATGCAACTAGAACAGTTGCTCATTAGCACACTGCTATTGCCACACTAGTTTACGAGCACGCTGCTACTAGCATTCTAGCTCACTAGCACACTGCTACTAGCACACCAGTTCACAAGCACACTGCTACTAGCTCACTACTTCACTAGCACACTAGCTCACTAATACACATTGATATTAGCACACTAACTCACTAGCACACTGTTACTGGCACACGAGTTCACTAGGAAATTGCTACTAACACACTAGTTCACTAGCACACTGCTACTAGCACAATAGTTAACTAGCACACTATCTCACTGCCACACTGCTAATAGAACAGGAGCTCATATGCACGCTGCTATTACCACACTAGTTCACTACAGCGCTGCTACTAGCACTCTAGCTCAGTAGCACACTGCTACTAGCACACCAGTTCACAAGCACCCTGCTACTAGCTCACTACTTCACTAGCACACGGTTACTAGCACAATAGTTCACTATCACACTACTACTAGCACACTATCTCACTGGCACACTGCTACTAGCAATTATTTGCTAGCACACTGCAACTAGAACAGTAGCTCATTAGCACACTGCTATTACCACACTAGTTCACTAGCACGCTGCTACTAGCACTCTAGCTCACTAGCACACTGCTACTAGCACACCAGTTCACTAGCATACTACTTCACTAGCACACTGTTACTAGCTCACTAGCTTACTATCACACTGCTACTAGCACACTAGCACACTCCTACTAGGACACCAGTTCATTAGCACACTGCTATATGGCACATTAGCTCATTAGCACACTGCTGCTAGCACACGTGCTCTCTAGCACACTGCTACTAGCACACTAGTTCACTAGGACACTGCTACTAACATTAGCTCACTAGCACACTGCTGCTAGCACACTAGCACACTGCTACTAAGACATCAGTTCACTAGCAAACTATTACTAGCTCACTGATACTAGCACACTAGATCACCAACACACTTCTACTAGCACACTAGTTCACTAGAACACTGCTACTAGCACACTAGCTCGCTAGCGCACTGCCATTAGGACACTAGCTCACTAGCACACTGTTGCTAGCACACTAGATCATTGGCACACTGCTACTAGCTCACTAGCACACAGTTACTAGTATAACATGTTTGGTGATTCTGCAAGCGGAGCGGGTTCAATTATAGGCGTCTTCGGAGGCTTCTTTGCTTTATTTGCAAAGTCGTGTTGGGTACACAGGCTTGTGTGTTTGTGCCCATGGCCCAGGAGGGCCATGGCCAAGAGGGAGAGAGCTAGTAGGACCTTCTTGACTGCTGCTAGGCCGCTGCGAGAGTGAGAGCGTGTGGGACTAGCGTCCCACTGACTTTGGGCTGGCCTGAAGAGAGCAGCACCTTAGTGCCGCGAAATATGAACTAAGCTGGCAGACAGTACAGGCTGTTTACATACGCTCGGCCACCTCGCGTCGTCCCGGCACGACAATACTGGTGGTAAAAAAAAACTCGGTCTCTCTCGTGTAGGAACAGGGCACAGAACACAAAATAAAAAACATACATGCATATGGACATGGAAAAAAAAACTTCCTACAGGGAGGGAAGAAAAAACATGTGGGGTGTGCAAAACATCGTGGTCATAGGCAGTGAGCATCGAAGGGCATGACTGCACGCCTTCCTGCATCTGGGCGGATACTGCAACACAGGAGACATCGCTGCGACTGAGCTGTGACGTAACAGGGTACGGTCTTCTCTGGAACGGTGAAGCAGTCATCGTAGGAGTCACTGCAGGTTTTCACTCAACTTGGGGCACAGCCTGCTGGTGCCCTCGAGTGAGGCGTCGACAAAACTCGGCAACTGGGCAGGACTTCTTCTGGCAAGCGACTCAGGAGGACATTTCTCGACTGGTACTGTAGCTGGGCTGTCACTGCCGGCGAGCGTGAAGTAAGTCGTGGAGCGAGTCGTGGCAGAGACGACTGGGCAAAACATCTGGGAGTCGTAACATCATACACCAGACTGCAGTGAGCGAGCTAGCAGTCAAAGTGACATCATCTTTGTGCAGGAGCTCACTGATTCTGCAAGCGGAGCGGGTTCAATTATAGGCGTCTTCGGAGGCTTCCTTACATTATTTGCAAAGTCGTGGTGGGTACACAGGCTTGTGTGTTTGTGCCCATGGCCCAAGAGGGCCATGCCCACGAGGGAGAGAGCTAGTAGGACCTTCTTGACTGCTGCTAGGCCGCTGCGAGAGTGAGAGCGTGTGGGACCAGCGTCCCACTGACTTTGGGCTGGTCTGGAGAGGGCAGCACCTTAGTGCCGCGAAATATGAACTAAGCTGGCAGACAGCATAGACTGTCTGTGCAAACAGTACAGTCTGTCTACACTAGCACACTAGTTCACTAGCAAACTGTTACTAGTACACTTGTTCACTAACACACTAAGTCACTAGCACGTTGCTATTAGCACACTAGTTCACTAGCACACTGCTACTAGCAAACTAGCTCACCAGCTAACTGCAACTAGCACATTAGATCACTAGCACACTGTTACTAGCACACTAGTTCACTAGCACACTGCTACTAGCACACTAATTCACTATTGCACTTCTACTAGCACATTAGCTCACCAACACACTCATAGTAGCACACTAGCTCATTAGCACACTGCTACTAGCACATTAACTCAATAGCACACTGCTACTAGCACATTAGCTCACTAGTACACTGCTACTACCACATTAGCTCACTGAACACTGCTACGAGGACATTAGCACACTAGCACACTAGTTTGCTAACACACTGCAAATAGCACACTAGCTCAATAGCACACTGCTACTAGCACAGTAGGTCACTAGCACACTGCTACTAGCGCATTAGCTCACTATCAAACTGCAACTAGCACATTAGCTCAGTAATACGCTGCTACTAGCATATTTACTCACTAGCACACTGCTATCAAATTAGCTCACTAGCACACTACTACTAGCACACTAACTCACTAATACACTGCTACTAGGACACCAGTTCACTAGCACACAGCTACTAGCACAATAGCTCACTGGCACTCTGCACCTAGGACACTAGCCCGTCCGAACACTACTAATACACTAGCTCACTAGCAAACAGCTACTCACACACTAGTTCACTAGCACACTAGATCACTAGCTCACTGTTACTAGCGCATTAGTTCACTAGCACACTATCTAGCACATTGATACTAGCACACTAGCACAATGGCATATTGCTACTAGCACACTTGTTCACTAGCACACTATTACTGGCACACTAGCTCACTAGCACACTGTTGCTATCACACTAGTTCAATAGTACACTGCTACTAGAACACTAGATATCTAGCACACTGCTGCTAGCACACTAGTTCACTAGATACTGCTACTACAACTCTATCTCACTAGCACATGGCTAATAGCACACTAGTTCAGTGAAACACTGCTACTAGCACACTAAATAGCAAACTCCTACTAGCACTATAGTTCACTAGCACATTGCTACTAGCATACTATCTCCCTAGCACAATGCTACTAGCACATTACTTCATTTCCACGCACTTACTAGCACTCTAACTGAATAGAACACTACTAGGACACTAGTTCACTAGCTAGCTCCTTCTTGCACAATAGCTCACGAGCACAATGCTACTAGAACACTAGCTCACTAGCACACTTGTACTAGCACACTGATACTGACACACTAGTTCACTGGCACACTGCTACTAGCATACTAGCTCATCAACACACTGCCACTAGAACACTAGCTCACTAGCACACTGCTACTAGCACACTAGCTCACTAGCACACTGCTACTAGCACACTAGCTCACTAGAAAACTATTACTAGCACACTAGGTCACTTTTTCACTAGCACTCTGCTACTAGCACACTAGCTCACTCGCGCACTGTTACTAGCACACTAACTCACTAGCACACTGTTACTAGCACACTAGTTACTAGCACACTGCTATTAGAACACTAGTTCCCTAATACACTTCTACTAGCACACTGGCTCACCAACACACTACTACTAGCATATTATTTAACTAGCACGTTGCTACTAGCACTAGTTCACTAGCACACTGCTACCACGCAAGATCACTATTGCATTTACTAGGTCACTAGCTCACCAACACAGTTACTAGCACAGTAGTTCACTATTACGCTTCTAATAGCACAATAGCTCACCAACACACTGATATTAACACACTAGCTCAATAGCACACTGCTACTAACACACTAGCACACTGTTACTAGCACACTAGTTCACTAGCACAAAATTACTTGCACTTTAGCTTACTAGCACTCTGATACTATCACACTAGATCACTGTTACTAGCACACTGCTACCAGCACACTAGATCACTAGGACACTGCTAGAAGCAGACTAGATCACTAGCACACTGTTAGTACCACACTAGCTCGCTAGCACACTGTTACTAGCATACTAGCTCACTAGCACACTACTAATTGTGCACTAGTTCACTAACACACTAGATCACTACCTCACTGCTGCTTACACAATATATCACTAGCACACTGCTACTAGAACACTCTTACTAGCACACTGCTACTAGCACACTAGCTCACTAGCGCACTGCTACCAGCATACTAGTTCACAAGCACACTGACACTAGCACACTAGCTCAATAGCACAGTGTTGCTGGCACACCAGCACACTACCACACTGTTACCTGGACCCTAGTTCACTAGCACATTGTTAGTTGCACACTAGTTCACTAGCACACTGCTACTTGCACACTAGTTCAGTAGCACACTTCTACTAGCACACTAGCTCACTAGCACACTGCTACTAGCACACTAGTTCACTGGCACACTGATACTAGCACCCTAGTTCAATAGCACACTTCTATTAGTCGAGCAGATCACTAGTACATTTGTACTAGCACATTAGCTCACTATCACACTATTACTAGCACACTACCTCACTATCACACTGCTACTAGCACACAAGTTCACTAGCACACAGCTACTAGAACATTTGTTCACTAGCACACAACTACTAGCACACTAGTTCACTAGCACACTAGCTCACAAGCACACTGCTACTTGCACATTAGGTCATTACCACATTGCTAGTAGCACACTAGCACACGGCAACTAGCACACAAGTTCACTAGCAAATTGATACTAGCACAACAGCTAACACACTGCTACTAGCACACTCGTTCACTATCACACTGCTACTAGCACACTAGTTCACTCGCACACTCCTACTAGCACACTAGCAAACTGCAACTAACACAGTAGCTCACTGTCACGCTGATACTAGGCACATTAACTCACTAGCACACTGCTACTAGATTGTCACGCTGTTACTAGCACACTAACTCACTAGCACACTGTTACTAGCACACTAGTTCATTAGCTCACTATTACTAGCACATTAGCTCACTAGCAGTCTTTTACTAACACACTTGTTCACTAGCACAATGCTACTGCACACTCGTTCAGTAACACACTGCTACTAGCACACTACTTCACTAGCACACTGCTACTAGGTGACTAATACACATTGTTATTAGCACACTAACTCACTAGCACACTGTTACTGGCACTAGTTCGCTAGCACATTGCTACTAGCAAAATAGTTCACTAGCACACTCCTATTAGCATACTCTCTCACTGGCACACTGCTACTAGCACAACTTCAATTGCACACAACAACTAGAACATTAGCTCATTAGCACACTGTTACTACCACACAATTTCACTAGCACGCTACTACTAGCACTCAATAGCACACTGCTACTAGCACACAAGTTCACAAGCACACTGCTACTAGCACACTATCTCACTAGCACACTGTTACTAGCACACAAGCTCATTAGCACACTGCTACTAGCACACTGCTACTAGTGCGCTAGCTCACAAGCACACAATTATTAATAAACTGCTACTAGCACATTAGCTCAATAACACACTGGACCTAGTACACTGCTACTAGCACACTAGTTCACTATCACATTTCTACTAGAACACTAACACACTGCTACTAGCACACTGGCTCACTAGCACACTGGTACTAGCACATTAGCTCACTAGCGCACTGCTATTAGCACTAGTTCACTGGCACACAGCTACTAGCACACTCGCTCATTAGCACACTATCTCTAGCACACTAGCTCACTATCACACTGTTACTAGCACACTACCTCACTAGAACACTGCAACTAGCACACTAGCTAACTGTCACACTGTTACTAGCACACTAGCTAACTAGCACACTGCTACTAGCACACTAGCTCACTGTTGCTAGCACACTAGTTCACTAACACACTGTTACTAGCGCTCTAGCTCACTAGCAATCTGTTACTAGCACATTTGTTCACTAGCCCACTGCTACTTGCACAATAGTTCAGTAGCACACTAGCACACTGCCACCAGCACACTAGTTCACTAGCACACAGCTACTAGCACACTAGCTCACTAATACAAACTGTTATTAGCACAGTAACTCACTAACACACTGTTATGACACACTAGTTCTCTAGCACACAGCTACTTGCACACTAGCTCACTAATACAAACTGTTATTAGCGCACTAACTCACTAGCGCACTGTTATGACACACTAGTTCACTAGCACATTCCTACTAGCACTTTAGCTCACTAGCACACTGCTACTAGCACAGTAGTTTGCTAGCACACTGCTACTAGCACACTATATCACTAGCACTCTGCTACTAGCACTTTAGCTCACTAGCACACTGTTACTAGCACACTAGCTCACTAACACACTGTTATTAGCGCACTAGCTAACTAGCACACTGCTACTAGCAAACTGGCTTCCTAGCACACTGCTACTAGCACACTGCTTCAAGCATACTAGCTAACTAACAGGCTGTTACTAGCTCATTAGCACACTGTTTCTAGCACACCAGCTCACTAGCGCACTTTTACTAGCACATTATCACAATGATATTAGCACACTAGTTCACTAGCATATTAGCACAATGATCATAGCAAACTAGTTCACCAGCCCACTGCTACTAGCACACTAATTCTCTTTCACATTTCTATTAGTACAGAAGATCACTAGCACACTGTTACTAGCGCACTAACACGCAGCTACTAGCACACTAGTTCACTAGCACACTGCTACTAGCATATTAGCTCACTAGCACACTGTTCCTAGCACACTAACTCACTAGCACACTGTCACTTGCACATTGACTAGCACACTGTTACTAGCACACTAACACACTGCTACTAGCACTCTAGTTCTCTGCTACTGGCACAGTAACTCCCTAGCACACTGTTACTATCATTCTAGCTCACTAGCACTCTGTTATTAGCACTCTAGCACATTATCGTACTAGCTCATTATCACACTGCTACCAGCACACTATCTCACTAGCACAGTGCTACTAGCACACTAGCTCACTAGCACACTGCTACTAGAACACTAAGTCACTAGCTCACTGTTACTAGCATTCTAGTTCACTAGCACACTGCTACTAGAACACTTGTTCACTACCGCACTGCTGGAAATAAATGGTATAAAAAACCGACACAATGTAAATATAAACACATATGCAGTATAATGTGATCCTTTATTGACAGCGTTTCGCCCACACAGTGGGCTTTTTCAAGTGGAAGGTACGCGAGTATTTATAGTCAGGTTCAGAATGTTGAGGTCAGGTGGAGAATGCTGCATCTGATGATCTACCGAGTGGGGTTATAGAGTGTAAAATCTTGGGTAGCTTGGAAGGGAGATTGGATAAGTTTGTGAGCAGACTTTCTGCAGTGTTCTTCCATTCCTATGTTTTTATGTGGGATAGCGATGAAGAAGTTTATTCGCAAGTGGTTCAGTTATGTTACAGAAGCCACTATTCTGGTTGAAGTTGTCGGATATAGAGATAAGCGATGATTCCAGGATTCTTCGGTATAGAGTGTTGTCTTCTGTGGCGATAAGTCTTGAGTTTCTGCAGTTTATCAAGTGGTTTTGTGAATTACGGTGTTGTACACAGGCATTGCTTGTATCGTCAGACCTGCTTGCGTATTGGTGTTCTGAAATACGTGTTTGGAGGTCCCTTGATGTTTCGCCCACGTATAATTTGCTGCAGTCATTACAAGGGATTATGTATACCCCTGCAGAGGGTGGAAGTTAGTCCTGTCTATCACTGTTAATGTCCTTGATGGTCATAGTTGTGGAGGTAGATACTTGGAATGAGGTATTGGAAAAGATGTTGGAGACGTGTTTTGCAATGGAGATGGTGGGGAGGACTATGTATCTCTTCTCGGCAGTGTCTTCTCTGGGTGTGTTGAAGATGTTTAATGGCCGTCGTCTGCAGTTTCTGATGAAGTGACGAGGATAGTGAAGTTTAGAAAATACTTGTTCAATTATAGCGCATTTTTCAAGAAACTCATTGCTGCAGATTCTGAGTGCACGCAGGAAGAAGCCTATAATTACACCACGTTTAGTTTTGGTGTCGTGGTGAGAGTAGAAGTGGAGAAGATCGTTTTAGTTGGTGGGTTTTCGATAGACTTTAAAACGAAGTTCGTGGTCAGCTTTGCAGAGAAGAACATCAAGGAAAGGAAGAGTGTTGTCGACTTCTTCTTCAAGTGTGAACTGGATTGAAGGCTCGACCTGGTTGAGCTTGTCTTGGAGAGCTTGAACGTTGAAGCGTCTAGGAGTTATGAGGAGAATGTCGTCAACATAACGGAGCCAGGTGACAGTCGAAGGAATGGTGGTGGAGAAACGTTCGGCTTCTAGATGTTCCATGTATAGGTTCGCACACTAGCGAGCACACTTGCTCATTACCACGCTGATACTAGCACACTAGGTCACTATCATACTGCTACTAGCGCACTAGTTCACTAGCACACTGCTACTAGCACATTAGTTCACTTTCACACTGCTATTAACACAATAGCTCATTAGCTCACTGTTACTATCACACCAGCTCACTAGCACACTGTTACTTGCACACTAGCTCACTATCACGCATCTTCTAGCACACTAGTTCACTAGCACACTGCTACTACCACACTAGTTAACTAGTACACTGCTACTAGCAAACTAGTTCATTAGCACACTGGTACTAGCACACTAGCTCACTAGCACACTTTTACTAACACACTAACTCACTAGCACACTGTTACTAGCACTCTAGCTCACTAGCACAGTTACTAGCTCACTATCTCACTGGCACGCTGTTACTAGCACACTAGTTCACTAGCACACTGCTACTAGCCCACTAGCTCGCTAGCACTCTGCTATTAGCACACTAGTTTACTGTTGCTAGCACTCTAGCTCACTAGCACACTGTTACTAACACACTAGCTCACTATCACACTGCTACTAGCACACTAGCTCACTAGCACACTTCTACTAACATACTAATTCACTAGCATACTTCTACTAGCACACTAGCTCGCTAGCACACTTCTACTAGCATGCTGTTACTAGTACACTAGCTCACTATCACACTGCTTCTAGCACATTGGTCACTAGCACACTGCTTCTAGCACATTGGTCACTAGCACACTGTTACTAGCAAACCAGCACTCTAGTTATCTAGCACACTGCTACTTACACACTAGTTCACTAGCACATTGCTACTAGCACACTAGTTAATTAGCACACTGCTCCTAGCCCACTAGTTCACTAGCACACTGCTACTAGCACACTAGTTCACTACCACACTGTTACTATCACTCTAGCTCACTAGCACACTGTTACTAGCACACTATATCACTAGCACACTGTTATTATCACACTAGCTCACTATCACACTGCTACTAGCACTCTAGTTCACTATCAGAGTGCTACTAGCACACTAGGTCACTAGCGCACTGCTACTATCACACTAGTTCACTAGCACACTGCTATTATCTACTAGCTGACTAGCACACTGTTACTAGCATACTAGCTCACTAGCACACTGCTACTAGTAACACAAAATATATATAAACACTTATAAAGAGGGGGGGGGGGCTCTATGACACCCTCTCCTTGCTTCCTTGTGCCGGTCTATCTGGCAATATAAACACAAATGCAGTATAATGTGATCCTTTATTGACTACGTTTCGCCCACACAGTGGGCTTTTTCAAGTCACAAACAGAACTACCTGGGGTGGAAGGAACGCGAGTATTTATAGTCCGGCTGAGGTCAGGTGAAGAATGCTGCATCTGATGATGTACCGAGTTGGGTTGTAGAGTCTAAAAACTTGGGTAGCTTGGAAAGGAGACTGGACAAGTTTGTGAGCAGACCTTCTACAGTGTTCTTATGTAGGATAGCGATGAAGAAGTTTCTTGGCAAGTGGTTCAGCTATGTTATAGAAGCCACTATTCTGGTTGAAGTTGTCGGATATAGAAATAAGTGATGATTCCAGGATTCTTCGGTATTGGGTGTTGTCTTCTGTGGCGATAAGTCTTGAGTTTCTGTAGTTTATCAAGTGGTTGTGTGAATTACGGTGTTGTACGCAGGCATTCCTTGTGTCGTCAGACCTGCTTGCGTATTGGTGTTGCATTCGCAACATCAACATCAGGAACAAGAAACTGTCCAGCCTTGACGTGACTTCCCTATTCACTAAAGTACCTACTAAACAAGCCATCGATCTCTTGCGCAAGAAAATTGACGATTCACTTGATCTTCCCATTCCAGCCAGCGACTTCATCGACCTGGTTGAACTATGTGTTGGCTTTACGTGTTTCTCTTTTGAAAATCACCTCTTTCAGCAGACTTTTGGACTACCCATGGGTTCGCCACTCAGTGCAGTCCTAGCGAACCTATACATGGAACATCTAGAAGCCGAACGTTTCTCCACCATTATTCCTTCGTCTGTCACCTGGCTCCGTTATGTTGACGACATTCTCCTCATAACTCCTAAACGCTTCAACGTTCAAGCTCTCCAAGACAAGCTCAACCAGGTCGAGCCTTCAATCCAGTTCACACTTGAAGAAGAGGTCGACAACACTCTTCCTTTCCTTGATGTTCTACTCTGCAAAGCTGACCACGAACTTCGTTTTAAAGTCTATCGAAAACCCACCAACCAAAACGATCTTCTCCACTTCTACTCTCACCACGACACCAAAACCAAACGTGGTGTAATTATAGGCTTCTTCCTGCGTGCACTCAGAATCTGCAACAACGAGTTCCTTGAGGAAGAATGCACTATAATTGAACAGGTATTTTCCAAACTCCACTATCCTCGTCACTTCATCAGAGACTGCAGACGGCGAGCACTAAACATCTTCAACACACCCAGAGAAGACACTGCCGAGAAGAGATACATAGTCCTTCCCACCAACTCCATTGCCAAACATGTTTCCAACATCTTTGCCAAAACATCATTCCAAGTATCTACCTCCACAACCACGACCATCAAGGACATCACCAGTAGTAGGCAGGACAAGCCTCCATCCTCTGCAGGGGTATACATAATCCCTTGTAATGACTGCAACAAGTTATACGTGGGCGAAACATCAAGGGACCTCCAAACACGTATTTCAGAACACCAATACGCAAGCAGGTCTGACGACACAAGGAATGCCTGCGTACAACACCGTAATTCACACAACCACTTGATAAACTACAGAAACTCAAGACTTATCGCCACAGAAGACAACACCCAATACCGAAGAATCCTGGAATCATCACTTATTTCTATATCCGACAACTTCAACCAGAATAGTGGCTTCTATAACATAGCTGAACCACTTGCCAAGAAACTTCTTCATCGCTATCCTACATAAGAACACTGTAGAAGGTCTGCTCACAAACTTGTCCAGTCTCCTTTCCAAGCTACCCAAGTTTTTAGACTCTACAACCCAACTCGGTACATCATCAGATGCAGCATTCTTCACCTGACCTCAGCCGGACTATAAATACTCGCGTTCCTTCCACCCCAGGTAGTTCTGTTTGTGACTTGAAAAAGCCCACTGTGTGGGCGAAACGTAGTCAATAAAGGATCACATTATACTGCATTTGTGTTTATATTGCCATTGTGTCGGTATTTTATACCATTTATTTCCACCGGTCTATCTACCAGGAAGCAAAGACTCCATATAATTACTCTCCCAAAACTTAAACAGGCCTCGGCACACTAGGGCCTTACAGGTATACTTGAGAGCACCAATAAAATAACCTACGGTATAAACTTAAAAAAAAATTAATAAAAAAACAAACATGCGAGGTCTTAGAGCATCTAGCACCAGGTGCTGCGCTCACCGTACTGACACACACCTCACTCTCCTCTCCTGGCCACTCTGACTGTCCAGGAATAATATGCTTTCGGTTTCAGAACTAATCAGAGAAAATTATACTATATATGGAGCGTTTTTTTGTACAATATTCACCAACATATATTCACCAGCAATATTCATCAATTTCTTATTTATTAATCCCTCATTTTTCTATATGTCTTCTGTCCATATAATAATACGTCATTTCCCTATACGTCATTCCTCAAAATAATACTTTTCTCGAGTGTTCCTTCATGCCTCATTCCTCACGGAAGACACGATCTCGCCCGCTTACACTTGAAAACAAATGTCAGTTGAACTCTTTAGAAAAACACTAACTGTCATGTGGAAGTTTTAGCAGACGCGTCTCAAACTTTTCTTATTTGACCCTCTGGCTGGTGTTTGAGATTTTGTTGGTAACTTAGCTGTAGTTGGTGCGTCAGTTTTTGGTAGCCTGTGAGATGTTGCTTTCTTAGCAGATGTTATTTTCTGAATTGTTGTTTGTGTCTCAGTTGTTGCTGAGCTCCGGGATGTTGTTGGTGAGTGAGCTGTTGTTGGTATCTGAGCTGTTATTGGTATCTGAGCTGTTCTTGTCCGAGTTGTTGTAGTCTAAGCTGTTGTTGGTGTTTGAGCTGTTTTCGGTGTGTCTGGTTAACAATATTCACTTCAGAGGTGACAGGACTGACTATAATTATTTTGCATAATCATAGGAACCATTGTGATGTTACTAGTGTGTGTGATTACTCTCAATGTATATTAGCAAATAGTTATATTCTTCCTGGGTCAACTTGTTAGGACAAAAGGAAGATAAAAGGAAACCTATTGTAGAGGTTTCTGGTTATCCCACCACGTATATCGAGTTTCTTATATTACTTAACAATATATATTGCATATTCATTATTTCCTATAACAATATATATAATGATCCAAATTTTCTGAAATAGTTTACTGTTTGTGGATTTTTTTTCTAATGTTCATAAAATTAGTAATGTCAATGTTGTGTTAATGTAAATATGAAATATTAATGGAACTCGCAAATTATCAACACACCTATGAGGAAGCGAGGGGGAGCTTGCAAATGTTGGGGAGGAGGTATGTATACTGCGAGGCAGTACTGCCCAGGTGACCGTCCTTGGAGGTATGTATATTGCGAGGCAGTACTGCCCAGGTGACCGTCCTGTGGAGGTATGTATATTGCGAGGCAGTACTGCCCAGGTGACCGTCCTGGGGGGTATGTATACTGCGAGGCAGTACTGCCCAGGTGACCGTCCTGTGGAGGTATGTATACTGCGAGGCAGTACTGCCCAAGTGACCGTCCTGTGGGGGTATGTATATTGCGAGGCAGTACTGCCCAGGTGACCGTCCTGTGGGGGTATGTATATTGCGAGGCAGTACTGCCCAGGTGACCGTCCTGTGGAGGTATGTATACTGCGAGGCAGTACTGCCCAAGTGACCGTCCTGTGGAGGTATGTATACTGCGAGGCAGTACTGCCCGGGTGACAGTAATGTGGAGGTACGTATACTGCGAGGCATTATTGCCCGGGTGACTGTCCTGAGGGTGTATGTGTATTGCGAGGCAGTACTGCCCGGGCGACCGTCCTGTGGGGATATGTGTACTGCGAGGCAGTATTGCCCTTGTGACTGTCCTGATGGTGTATGCTTACAGTGAGGCACTACTGCCCGGGTGACCGTCCTGAGAGTGTATGTGTACTGCGACGCAGTACTACCCGAGTGACCGTACTGAAGGGGTATGTGTACTGCGAGGCAGAACTGTCCGAGTGATGGTCCTGTGGGGGTATGTATACTGCGAGGCAGTACTGCCTGGGTGACGGTCCTGATGGTGTAGGTATGTGCGAGGCAGCACTACCAGGGAGACCGTCCTTAGGGAGTATGTATACAGCGAGGTAGTACTGCACGTGAGACCGTCCTGTGGGGTATGTATATTGCAAGGCAGTACTGCCAGTGCTACCGTCCTGGGGAGGTATGTATACTGCGAGGAAATACTGCCCGGGCAACCGTCCTGTGGGGGAATGTATACAGAGAGGCAGTACTGCCCGGGTGACCGTCCTGAGGGTGCATTTTTTCTGCGAGGCAGTACTGCCCGGGTGACCGTCCTTAGGGGGTATGTATACTGCAAGGCAGTAATGCCCGGTCGACCGTCCTGTCGGAGTATGTATACAGCGAGGCAGTACTGCCTGGGTGAATGTCATGTGAGGGTACGTATACTGCGAGGAAGTACAGCCTCAGTGACAGCCCTAAAGGGGTATGTATACTGCGAGGCAATACTGCCCGGGTGACCGTCCTGAAGATGTATGTGTTACGCAAAAATGTGGGATAGCTGGGGGCTTGAGCCTGGTCTAAGGGCAAAGGTAAAAGTTACACACATCTCAAGCCCAAACCGGCCACCCCGGGCTATCCCAGTTAAAAACAGAAAGCGCTAAACCAGTATGTGTTACTTCAAGGGGTTGGTTAACTGAGGGTTAGGCAAAAATCCCAATTAGGAAAATATATCTATTTAATCACCATAACATAAAAACCTTAATTCTACACGCCCAAATGAAGGTACACACAGCTGGCTGGAGGTTCAGCCACCATTACACTAGGCTTCGTCAGCGTCAGGCCGTCATGACACCACAAACCTCATATCTTACTTCATCACTCATCCCACAGCACCCTGGCCATGTCAGTGCCTGGGTTAACATACAGGTAAGCCATATGAAAGCCTATGGCTTGAATTGGATAAACAAAATGAGTGTATTATTGCAAACTTAACTTAAAATATACAGCATCTCCGACGCCAGCTTCTACCGCCATCCTAACATCACGTGACCTCCTCCCCCACGCTTACTCTGCGTACCCAAACATCCTTGGAAAATAAATCACTAACTCCATTCTTTATAATTATAGTTAGAGTACTTTACAGTACCTCCAAAAGCACGTTATGAATTATAAAATTATTCCTTACAACTACAATATTCATATTATTATGGCACACTTCCCCACTAATATGTACATACGATGTCATGGAGAACCCTGCATAACACCCCCACCCCCAGACCATAGGTCTCACTCTGCTAGCGGGGTCCCAACGGACACCGCTAGGCAAAAAGAAAAAAAAAAGAAAATAAGCCCCACATTAAGGTCTGAGGCAACTGGCAAAATGATAACTGGGGAATGACCACCATACAATCACGGTCTTTTGGTACTACAAATATGCAATATTTACAAACTGAGGTACTAGAGTGCAGACATATGAAACTCGTCGAACATAAAAGTGATCAAGTTCTATGTCCAACGAGCTCACAGTCACACTCTTAGACAGCTGTTTTAGGAAAAGGCACCATTACAACACAGCACTGGCCAGGCGCTGGCGTTGATGCATTTTACCTAAATTACATCAAGCAAACTTATAAACAAGCAAGTAAACTTTGTACAAAAGTGCCCCTGAGGAATGCCGTTTAATGAAGTAACACCAAAGTTCAGTATGTTGCAAGGCAAACCAAACTGTAGGTGCCACCAAAAAAACTTTTAAACAGTAAGTACATTTTCCAGGAGTTCAAAGAAAAGAAAAACATATGTTACATGTTAAATTCTACGGAGAAAAAACATCACATTATCACTCCCATCTCACAGCAATCTTTAGTAAACAAAACTGGTTCCCCATGACACACCTCTGCGAGAATCAGGAGAGCACAGGAGAGGGGAAAATCTCAGGCCCCTAAAAACAACGGGTGGATAGGCACATAAATCTTTGATGTGTCTACCCCCCTAAATACACACACACTAGGGAATTCTGATACCTCCAGCTCCAGCTCAACCTGCCCTTCTCCTTTGGGTGGCCCAGAGTTCCATCTACTCGTCTACCGCAAAACCACTGCAAAATAAGAATAGATAAGTGATCTATGCACTACATTGTGCACTTTAAACACGAGACAAGGCATCAGCAACCACATTCTCCGCTCCCTTCACATAACGAATCACCAGATTAAGAGGTTGGAGAAACAAGGCCCACCTCGTAAGTCTCTGATTGTGGTTCCTCATTAAATGAAGGAAACGTAAGGGATTATGGTCACTATACACAGTTATAGGGTGAACTGATTTAGATATGTGCACGTCAAAGTGTTGCACTGCCAACACTAAAGCAAGAGCCTCCTTTTCTATGGAGGTATAACTTCTTTGGTGCCTGCTACTTTTTGCTGAGAAGCAGCCGAGTGGCATTACTTCTCCTGCTCTACCCTGCAACAAGACTGACCCAACCTCTGTATTATTTTGCAAAACCCGGGGAGGGTAACTCAGGATTACACATAAAAGATCTTGAGGGTTAATGGCATACAAAAGGTACATGGACAGAGATTATTAAAGTTACAAATACGGGTGTGTCCTTGGCACACATGGTCGTGGGAAGCAGATGACGCACCCACTGTTCATTCACACAATTTGCATGTAGTTCATAAAGAGGAGACAAAACCTTATTTTTTAACTGTACCTGGCGGCAGTCAGTGCACGTTTTCAAGGTATCACCTAGTGTGAGACCAGTAAAAAACAACGTCCACCGACTCTCGCTGGATACAAATACAGTCTCTAGAAATAAACACTTCACTTCCTTCAAGGAACCTATTTCACCCCAGCTTACATCATGCCAGACCTGCTGACATTTCACAAAATCGGAAACCTCTACCTCATGGGGTTTAACATGGCCCCATTTTTCAGCATCCCAAAACTCTTTCACTAAGGTGCACCACGGCTGAGCCAACACTCCAACCAGTCTTTCAGAAGATCCAAATCTTCCACAATCTCTTACAATTTTCCTGCTTACATTATCTTTCTCAGGGACTTTATCCATCATCATTTTGAAGTCACCACACAGTTCCATCATAGCCTTCCCAGGACCCGGTTCCAATGCCAATCCCATCTCTCCAGCTTCCAGAATGTGTAGCACCACCTCATAGTCCCACGTCATCCTGGGCGGACTGGCAGACTGGTGCACTAGTGCCATCGACCTCATCTTAGCCAAGAATTTTCTGAAACCGAGAAAAAACACCGCCGGGGAAACATCACCATCCTCACGTAGCACATGACTTAATGATTCCAGAGTGCTTCCCCACACGGTAATGAAAGGGAGGGGAATTCCCTCCTCCCAGTCCTTCTGGTACTGGGGAAAACAAATATGCATTGCCCTGAGAGACTGGGAAAACCATGGAGCTTTTCTTTGACTCCTAGGATGATATACATTGGTAAATTTAACCTCAAGTAGGCCTCTCAAAACTACATGACATTTCATAAAATATGACGTCTGGGTGATTTGTGCAAAGCCTAAGAGACAAAAATGTTTCACCAGAAATCTCAAAACCACACACACAAAATTATTCAGAAAGGGTACAGACTCTGGTAACCTGTTAGAAAAGGAATTTATTAATAAACACTGACTATTTAGCTCTCCCGTCTTAACACTGAAATGCCATTCCTTCAGAATCTGTAAAAAATACTGACAAAGACACTTTAATAGTCCTGCCGCGTCCACGTAAGCACAGGTCCTCTTAAAAAGAGTCTTGCTCATTTGATCAACTCTGCAAAATAAACACTTGGTAAATTTGGGAACCACATCCTCCGCGACAACTGATAAATGAATAGCGTTCCGGAGGTCACAACCTTCCCGGGCCTCACTCAGCTGCTGCAGAGTCAGGGGATTTTTTCCCACATCAGCACCAAGACCACTTCTCCAACCGAGTTCCGGTTGAGCCGGTTCATCACTGCTCAGAATCTCCTGCAGGTCAGACTCAATGAACAGGCTCCCCATGCCCAAACCATCACCACAGTGTGCAGAAGGGTCACAGTGAGGCACAGCTCCTACCTTGTTCCCCTGTTTAGTCCGAAAGCACATTGAAAATTTTTCAGGTACCGTTGCTCCAATTGGGTCATTACCACCTTGTAAAGCCGGGTCCTGCAAAACCAAACATTCCTCACTTTTGAGGAGTCCCACAACGTTGTTGCCTAGTAGAAGGTCAACTCCTTCAAAAGGTACATCTTCTGCAATACCTACAGGTAGGTACCCAGACTGGTACTCAGACTCTATCCATAACCTGTGCACTGGAGTCCTGACAGGGACTCCAGTTATCCCTTTAAGAAAAATGTCCAATCCGGTGTAGGTGTCATCCGACACTGGCAATACACCCCTGCGAAGCAAGGTGTATGTGCTACAAGTGTCCCTCAAAGACGTAACACCCGTGACCCTACCTTCATTTTGGTGTAAGGCCACAGTAGACTTACTTGAATAGACCTTCATCCGAGGGTCAAAGACTTCTGGTCTTCTTTGGATACCTTGGGGCAAAACTGTAATGCAAGCCACATCATGTGTAATCGGTGTATTTACTGGAGAAGCATCTGTCGCAGCCTGGTCCCTAAGCATCTTTCGACAATATGGCTGCAGGTGGCCCTGTTTATTGCAATATGTACAGTGATAAGGTTTAAAGGCCCCCTGCCCATCTGACCTAGGTTGGATCCCTTGGTTCTGGGGAACTGGGCTCGTCCCACCTGTTCCTTGTAGTCCTGGACCTGTGACAGCTGACTTAAAACCTCCTCGAGTGGGTACTGGAAAATTAGGGTTATTAAAACCCTTGTGGTTATTAGGCTGATAAATGGGTGGCTTAAACTTCTGAAATTTCTTATTCCTATTTGTGGGTGGAGAAAACTTACCATTATTAGTATGTGGGGTGTGGTAACTGCTACCAAATTTTTGGTTAGCTAAAAATCTGTCACCCAGCTCTAAAGCATTATTAAAATCATCAAGATCCTTCTCCTCAAGATATGCCTTAAGGTCAGGAGGAACATTTCTCAAAAGATCCTCTAACAAAATTAAGGTAATTACACCTTCATAATTGCCTACCACCCCCTTTGAGCGACACCACCTATTTAGAAGTGACATCTTCTCCTTACCATATTCCACCAAAGACTGCCCTGACTGAAACTTTAGTCCTCTGAATTTCTGCCTGTACCTTTCCGGCAACATTTGATAAGCCAGTAAAACTACCTCTTTTAGCTTATGATAATCAGAAAAGGCAGATCCTTCTAAAGAACTAATAGCCTGTAACCCTTTACCAACTAATTGGGTTCTTGCTAATGTCGCCCATTCCTTTTCCGGCCAACCTTGGGATTTGGCCGTACTTTCAAATAACAGAAAAAACTGGTCTGGGTCTTTCTCTAGGAATTTGGGCACAAATTTTATGGCTTTATCCAAATGAAAAACATCTACCCTTGTGTCTGTGTCTGGGTGAGAAGCAAGCTGTCTCTCTTTTGCTCTTTCTTGAGCCCAAAGCTCCTCTAAGGCTCTCTGTTCCTGGATCTTTGTACGCTCAATTCTTAACCGTTCTTTTTCTTCTGCAACTAGGGTTAATTTCATTTGTAAAATTACTACTTCCTTATCCAGATCCCTATCATGGGGATTTGATTCAATGTCACCTTCCAAATGCATGTCATCCACAGAATTTTCACCAGTGTCTGCCATTTTGGGAAATAATAGCACCAAATCTTACTACCAGCCACAGAACTTACTGATATAAAATAATAAAGCACACAGCAAGGTACATATACTGAAGTAGGATATTCACAAGGAGTTGTCATGTGACTCCCTCAAATTAAAGAGAACTGCACACAAAAAGAAAATCCTGGCAGAAAAAAAAATAAAGGAGCTACTGCACTTGCAAAGGTAAATTATTTCCAGAAATTTAGGTGAGCATAACCTCCCAAAAATCAGCAAGATTGTACCTGCAAGGGTAAATTATGCACAAAACATCAAGTATTATTAACATCCTAAAAATCAACAATATGGCACAGAAAGGTAAATGATTTATAGAGCATTAATTAATAATAACACCCTAAAACCAGCAATATTATACAGAAAGGGAAATTATTCACAGGGTATTAATTAATAATAACACCCTAAAAACCAGCAATATTGCAAACAAAGGTAAATTATTCACAGGGTATTAGTTAATAATAACACCCTAAAAACTAGCAATATTACACACAAAAGTAAATTATTCACAGGGTATGAATTAATAATAACACCCTAAAAACTAGCAATGTTGCACACAAAAGTAAATTATTCACAGGGTATTAGTTAATAATAACACCCTAAAAACCAGCAATATTACAAACAAAGGTAAATTATTATTTTAGTGTGAGTGTTATAGTGAATGTTTCCTCTGACCAACCCAGTAAAGAATTATTATTGACTTTCCAGGTTGCAAACTTGAATTACCACAAAAATTTGATAATTCTCCCATTGACAGGCCCCCATTTTAAGCAAAAATGTGGGATAGCTGGGGGCTTGAGCCTGGTCTAAGGGCAAAGGTAAAAGTTACACACATCTCAAGCCCAAACCGGCCACCCCGGGCTATCCCAGTTAAAAACAGAAAGCGCTAAACCAGTATGTGTTACTTCAAGGGGTTGGTTAACAGAGGGTTAGGCAAAAATCCCAATTAGGAAAATATATCTATTTAATCACCATAACATAAAAACCTTAATTCTACACGCCCAAATGAAGGTACACACAGCTGGCTGGAGGTTCAGCCACCATTACACTAGGCTTCGTCAGCGTCAGGCCGTCATGACACCACAAACCTCATTTCTTACTTCATCACTCATCCCACAGCACCCTGGCCATGTCAGTGCCTGGGTTAACATACAGGTAAGCCATATGAAAGCCTATGGCTTGAATTGGATAAACAAAATGAGTGTATTATTGCAAACTTAACTTAAAATATACAGCATCTCCGACGCCAGCTTCTACCGCCATCCTAACGTCACGTGACCTCCTCCCCCACGCTTACTCTGCGTACCCAAACATCCTTGGAAAATAAATCACTAACTCCATTCTTTATAATTATAGTTAAGAGTACTTTACAGTACCTCCAAAAGCACATTATGAATTATAAAATTATTCCTTACAACTACAATATTCATATTATTATGGCACACTTCCCCACTAATATGTACATACGATGTCATGGAGAACCCTGCATAACAGTATGTATAATGCGAGGCAGTACTGCCCGGGTAACCGTCCTGATGGTGTATGTATACTAAGAAGCAGTACTGCAAGGGCGACAGTTCTATGGGGGTATGTATACTGCGAGGCAGTACTGCCTGGGTGGCCGTCCTGACGGAGTATGTATACTAAGAAGCAGTACTGCAAGGGCGACAGTTCTATGGGGGTATGTATACTGCGAGGCAGAACTGCCCGGGTGACCGTCCTGATGGTGTATGTATACTGCGAGGCAGTACTGCGCGGGTCACCGTCCTGTGGGGGGTATGTGAGCTGCGAGACACAACTGCCCGGGTGACCGTCTTGACGGGATATGTATACTGAGGGGCAGCACTGCCCAGACGACCGTCGTTAGGAGGTATGTATACTGCGAGGCAGTACTGCCTGGGTGACCATCCTGTGGCGGTATGTATAATGCGAGGCAGTACTGCCCGATTGACAGTCCTTAGGGGGTATGTATTCTGTGAGGCAGTACTTCACGGGTGAACGTCCTGATGGTGAATTTATACTGCGAGGCAGAAGTGCCAGTGTGACCGTCCTGAGTGGGTATGTATACTGTTTGGTAGTACTGCCCGGGGGACCGTCATGGGTGGGTACGTATTGTTACGCAATAATGTGGGATAGCTGGGGGCTTGAGCCTGGTCTAAGGGCAAAGGTAAAAGTTACACACATCTCAAGCCCAAACCGGCCACCCCGGGCTATCCCAGTTAAAAACAGAAAGCGCTAAACCAGTATGTGTTACTTCAAGGGGTTGGTTAACAGAGGGTTAGGCAAAAATCCCAATTAGGAAAATATATCTATTTAATCACCATAACATAAAAACCTTAATTCTACACGCCCAAATGAAGGTACACACAGCTGGCTGGAGGTTCAGCCACCATAACACTAGGCTTCCGTCAGCGTCAGGCCATCATGGCACCACAAACCTCATTTCTTACTTCATCACTCATCCCACAGCACCCTGACCATGTCAGTGCCTGGGTTAACATACAGGTAAGCCATATGAAAGCCTATGGCTTGAATTGGATAAACAAAATGAATGTATTATTGCAAACTTAACTTAAAATATACAGCATCTCCGACGCCAGCTTCTACCGCCATCCTAACGTCACGTGACCTCCTCCCCCACGCTTACTCTGCGTACCCAAACATCCTTGGAAAATAAATCACTAACTCCATTCTTTATAATTATAGTTAGAGTACTTTACAGTACCTCCAAAAGCACATTATGAATTATAAAATTATTCCTTACAACTACAATATTCATATTATTATGGCACACTTCCCCACTAATATGTACATACGATGTCATGCAGAACCCTGCATAACACGTATACTGCGAGTAAGTATTGCCCGAGTGACTGTCCTGAGGGGCTATGTGTACTGCGATGCAGTACTGCCAGTGTGATCGTCCTGGGGGTGTATATATACTGCAAGGCAATACTGCCCGGGCGACTGTCCTGTGGGGGTATGTATACTGCGAGGCAGTACTGCCCGGGGGACCGTCCTGATGGTGTATGTATACTGCGAGGCAGTACTGCCCGGGTGACCGTCCTTAGGGTGTATGTATACTGCAAGGCAGCACTGCACGGGTGACCGTCCTGTTGGTGTATGTATACTGCGAGGCAATATTGCCCGGGTGACCGTCATGAGTGTGTACGTATACTGCGAGGCAGTACTGCACGGGGGATCGTCCTGTGGGGGTATGTATACTGCGAGGCAGAACTGCTCGGGCGACCGTCCTGAGGGTGTATGCATACTGCAAGGCAGCGCTGCCCGGTTGACCGCCCTAAGAGTGTATGTATACTGCGAGGCAGTACTGCCCGAACGATCGTCCTTTGGGGGTATGTGTATTGCGAGGCAGTACAACCCGGGTAAAGGTCCTGAGGATGTATGTATACTCTGAGGCAGTACTGCCTGGGTGACAGTCCTTAGGGGATATGTATACTGCCAGGCAGTACTGCCCGCGTGTCCGTCATATAGGGGTACGTATACTATGAGGAAGTACTGTCTGAGTGACAGCCCAGAGGGGGTATGTATACTCCGAGGCAATGCTAAACGGGTGACCGTCCTGAGGGTGTATGTATACTGCGAGGTAGTACTGCTTACGTGACAGTCCAGAGGGGATATGTATACTGCGGGGCAGTACTGTCCGGACGACCGTCCTTACAAGGTATGTATAATGCGAGGCAGAACTGCCTGGGTGACCGTCCGGTGAGGGTATGTATGCTGAGAGGCAGAACTGCCCGGGTGACCGTCCTGAGGGCGTATGTATAATGCGAGGCAGAACTGCCTGGGTGACCGTCCTGTGGGGGTATGTATAAAGCGATGCAGTACTGTCCGGGTGACAATCCTGAGAGTGTATGTATACTGCGAGGCAGTACTGCATGGGTGGCCTTCGTGAGGGTGTATGTATACTGCGAGGCAGTGCTTCCCGGGTGACAGTCGATAGGGGTTATGTATACTGCGAGGCTGTACTGCCCTGGTGACCGTCCGGAGGGCGTATGTATACTTCGAGACAGTACTGCACGAGTGACCCTCCTGTGGGGGTATGTATACTGCGAGGCAATATTGCCCGGGTGACCGTTCTGAGGGTGTATGCATACTGCAAGGCAGTACTGCCAGTGTTACCGTTCTGAGGGTGTATGCATACTGCAAGGCAGTACTGCCCGGGTGATAGTCCTGAGGGTGTATGCATATTGCGAGGCAGTACTGCCCGGGTGATAGTCCTGAGGGTGTATGCATATTGCGAGGCAGTACTGCCCGTGTGACCAACATGAGGGTGTATGTATACTGCGAGGCAATACTGCCCGGTTGACCGTCCTGAGGGTGTATGCATACTGCGAGGCGGTACTGTCCAGGCACCCTTCCTGTGGGGTGTGTATACTGCGAGGCAGTCCTGACAGGGTGACCGTCCTGAGGGTGTATGTATACTGCGAGGAACTACTGCCAGGGTGGCCTTCCTGAGGGTGTATGTATACTGCGAGGCAGTACCGCCCGGGTGACCGTCCTGTGGGGGTATGTGTATTGCGAGGCAGTACTACCCGGGACACAGTCCTGAGCGTGTATGTATACTGCGAGGCAGTACTGCCAGTGAAACCATCATGAGGGTGTATGTATACTGCGAGACAGTACTGCCCGGTTGACCGTCCTCAGGGTGTATGCATACTGCGAGGCGGTACTGTCCGGGCAACCGTCCTTTGGGGTGTGTATACTGCGAGGCAGTACTGTCAGGGTGACCGCCCTGAGCATGTATGTATACTGCGAGACAGTACTGCCCGGGTGGCCTTCCTGAGGGTGTATGTATACTGCGAGGCAGCACTTCCCGGGTGACAGTCGTTAGGGGTTATGAATACTGCGAGGCAGTACTGCCAAATTGACCGTCCTGTGGGGTTATGTATACTGCGAGGCTGTACTGCCCGGGTGACCGTCCGGAGGGCGTATGTGTACTGTGAGGCAGTATTGCGCGGATGACCGTCCTGAGAGTATATGTATACTGCAAGGCATTACTGACCGGGTGACAGTCCTTTGGGGGTATGTATACTGCGAGGCAGTACTGCCACGGAGACCGTCCTGTGGGTGTATGTATGTTGAGAGGCAGTACTTCCCGGGTGACCTTCCTGAGAGGGAATGTATACTGCGAGGCAATACTGCCCGGAGGACCCTCCATAGGGTGTATGTACATTGCGAGGCAGTCCTGAGCGAGTGACCGTCCTCTGGGTGTATGTATACTGCGAGGCAATACTGCCCACGTGAAAGTCCTGATATGTATTGCGAGGCAGTACTCCATGGGTGAAAATCCTGTAGTGGTATATATACTTGGAAGCAGTACTCCCCTGGTGACCGTTCTTAGGGGTTATGTATACTGCGAGGCAGAACTGCCAGAGTGACTGTCCTGTGGGGGTGTGTATACTGCGACTCACCCCCGCCCGAGTGACCATCCTGTGGGGGGTTGTATACTGCTAGGCAGTACTGCCCGGGTGACCGTTCTGTGGGGGTATGTATACTGCGAGGCAGTACAGCCCAAGAGACCGTCCGGCTGTGGTATGTATACTGCGAGGCAGTACTTGCCGGGTGACAGTCCTGAGAGAGTATGTACACTGCGAGGCAGTACCGCCGGGTGACCGTCCTGAGGGTGTATGTATACTGTGATTCGGTACTGCAAGGGTGACCGTCTTGAGGGTGTTTGTATACTGCGAGGAACTACAGCCCGGGTAACCGTCCAGTCGGGGTTTCTATACTGAGACGCCTTACAGCCCGGGTGACCCACCTGAGGGTGTATGTATACTGCGAGGCAGTATTGCCCGGGTTACCGTCCTTAGGGTGCATGTATACTGCAAAGCAGTACTGCCCGAGTGACAGTCCTGTGGGTGTATATACACTGCGAGACAGTACTGACCAGGTAACCGTCGAGAGGGTGTGTGTATACTGCGAGTCAGTACTGCCCGCACTACGATCATGTGGGGGTATGTATACTGCGAGGTAGTACTGCCCGGTTGCCAGTACTGAGGGTGTACGTATACTGCAAGTCAGTACTGCCCGGACGACGATCATGTGGGGGTGTGTATACTGCGAGGTAGTACTGCCCGGGTGACCGTCCACATGATGTATGTATACTACAAAGCAGTATTGCCCGAGTAACCGTCCTGTGTTTGTATGTATACTGTGAGGCAGTACTGCCCGGATGACCGTCCTGTGGGTGTATGTATACTGCGAGGCAGTACTGCTCGGGTGACCGCACTGTGGGTGTATGTATACTGCTAGTCAATACTGCCCGCACGACGATCATGTGGGGGTATGTATACTGCGAGGTAGTACTGCCCGGCCGACCGTCCTGTTGGGGTATATATACTGCGAGGCAGTACTGCTACTGTGACCGTCTTCGTGGGGAATGTATACGGCGAGGTATTGCTGCCCGTGTGATCGTCCTGTGGGGGTATATATACTGCGAGGCAGTACTGCGCTGGAGACCGTCCTAAGGGCGTACGCATACTGCGAAGCAGTACTGCCCGATTGACCGTCCTGAGAGTATATGTATACAGAGAGACATTACTGCACGGGTGACCGTTATCTGCGGGTATGTATACTGGGAGGCAGTACTGCCCGCGTGACGGTCCTTATGGGGTATGTATATTGCGAGGCAGTACTGCCCAGTTGCCCTTTCAGAGGTTGTATGTGTACTGCGAGGCAGTACTGCCCAAGTGGCCGTACTGTGGGGGTACGTATACTGCGAGGCAGTACCCGGGCAGTACTGCGATGCAGTATTGCCCGGGTGACCGTCGTGAGAGCATGTGTATACTGCAAGGCATTACTGGCCGGGTGACCGTCCTTTGGGGGTATGTATACTGCGAGGCAGTACTGCCCCAGGGACCGTCCTGAGGGTGTATGTATACAGCGAGGAAGTACTTACCGGATGACCTTCCTGAGAGGGAATGTATACTGCTAGGCAGTTCTGCCCGGGTGACCGTCCTTAGGGTGTATGTGCACTGCCAGGCCGTCCTCTGGGTGTATGTATACTGCGAGGCAGTACTACCCACGTGAATGTCCTGATGAGGCATGTGTACTGCGAGGCATTATTACCTGGGTGAAAATTATGTAGGGGTATGTATACATCGAAGCAGTACTCCTCGGGTGACCGTCCTTAGGGGGTATGTGTACTGCGAGGCAGTACCTCCCTAGTGACTGTCCTGTGGGGGTTTCTGTGCTGCAAGTCAATACTGCCCGGGTAGCCGTCCTGTAGGGGTATGTATACTGCAAGTCAATACTGCCCGGGTAGCCGTCCTGTAGGGGTATGTATACTGCGAGGCAATACTGCCCGAGTGACCGTCCTTCTGGGGTAGGTATACTGCGAGGCAGTATTTGCCGGGTGACAGTCCTGAGAGGGTATGCATACTGCAAAGTAGTACTGCCGGGTGACCGTCCTGAGGGTATACGTATACTGTGATTGCGAGGCAGTACTGCCCGGGTGACCGTCGTGAGGGTGTGTGTGTATACTGCGAGTGAGTACTGCCCGGGCGACGAACATGTGCCGGAATGTATACTGCGAGGAAGTACTGCCCGGATGACCGTCCTGTGGGTGAATGTATACTGCGAGGCAGTACTGCCCGGGTGACTGCCCTGTGGGTGTTTGTATACTGCTAGTCAATACTGCCCACACGACGATCATGTTGGCGTATGCATACTGCGAGGTAGTACTGACCGGATGACCGTCCTGAGAGTGTATGTACACTGAGGCAGTACTGCCCTGGTGACCGTCCTGATAGTGTATGTATACTGCAAGGCAGTACTATACGGGTGACCGTCCTGAGAGTGTATGTATATTGCAAGGTTGTACTGCCAAGGCGACCGTCCTGAGTGTGTATGTATACTGCGAGGCAGTTCTGCACGAGTGAGCGTCCTGAAGGGGCATGTCTGCTGCCAGGCAGGACTGCCCTGGTGACAATCCTGTTGGGGTATATACAATGCGAGGCAGTACTGCCCCGGTGATCGTCCTGAGGGGGTATGTATACTCCGAGGCAGTTCTGATCGGGTGACCGACCTGATAGTGTATGAATATTGCGAGGCAGTAGTGCGTGGGTGAGCGTTCTGAGGGGGTACGTATACTGCGGAGCAGAACTGCACGGGTGAACGTCTTGTGGGTGTAAGTATACTTCGCTGCAGTACTGCCCGGGTGACCGTACTTAATGGGTATGTATACTACCAGGCAGCACTGCCTGGTAGTATACATACCCATTAAGTACGGTCACCCGGGCAGTACTGCAGCGAAGTATACTTACACCCACAAGACGTTCACCCGTGCAGTTCACCCGTGCACCCGTCATGAGGGGGTACGTATACTGCGAGGAAGTACTGCACGGTTGAACGTCTTGTAGCGGTATGTATACTGCAAGGCAGTACTGCCCGGTCGAGGATCCTGTGGGTGTATGTATATTGCGAGGCAGTACTGCCCGGGTGACAGTCCTGAGGGTGCATGTATACTGCAAGGCAGTACTGCCCGAGTGACATTCCTGTGGGGGTATGTATACTGCGAGGCAATACTGCCCGAGTGACCTTACTGAGGGTGTATGTATATTGCGAGGCAGTACTGCCCGGGTGACAGTCCTGAAGGTGTATGTATACTGCGAGGCAGTACTTCCCGAGTGACCGTCCTGTGGGGGTATGTATTCTGCGAGGCAGTACTGCCCGGGTGACCGTCCTGAGGGTGTATGTATACTGCGAAGCAGTACTGCCCGAGTGACCGTCCTGTGGGTGTATGTACACTGCGAGGCAGTAGTGCCCGAACGACGATTATGTGGGGTTACGTATACTGCGAGGTAATACTGCCCGGGTGACCGTCCTGTGGGTGTATGTATACTGCGAGGCAGTACCGCCCAGGTGACCTTCCTGAGCGGGTATGTATAATGCGAAGCAGTGCTGCTCCGGTGACCGTCTTCAGGGGTATGTATACGGCGAGGCAGTACTGCCCGAGTGATCCTCCTGTGGGGGTATGTATACTGCAAGACAGAACCTCCCGGGTGACCGTCCTAATGGCGTATGCATTCTGCGAAGCATTACTGACCGATTGACTGTCCTGAGAGTATATGCATACTGAGAGGCATTACTGCACTGGTGACCGTTATCTGGGGTTATGTATACTGCGAGGCAGTACTTCCCGGGTAACCGTCCTTAGGGGGTATGCATTCTGCGAGGCAGTACTGCAAGAGTTACCGTCCAGTGGGGGGGGGTATGTATACTTCGAGACAGTACTGACCGAGTGACCGTCCTGTGGGGAAATGTATACTGCGAGGCAGTACTGCCCGAGTGACCGTCCTGTGGGGAAATGTATACTGCGAGACAGTACTGCCCGAGTGACCGTCCTGTGGGGAAATGTATACTGCGAGGCAGTACTGTCCGAGTGACCGTACTGTGGTGGTATGTACACTGCGAGTCAGTACTACCGGGGTGACGGTCCCAAGGGTGTATGTATACTGCTAGGCAGTAGTGCCCGGGTGACGGTTCTAATAGTGAAAGAGACAGGCGCTCCCTTTACAGGCGACGGAAAAGAATAACAGAGCGGCTAAAAGAGGTCAATATATCTGAAATGCCTAGGGAGACACTGGTCAGAGAAATAGCAAGCATCGAACTTAAGCTAAAGGAATCTTACAGGAGTCAGGAATCGCGGTAAGAACTAAAAGCCATAAATGAAATCGAAAGAAACCCAAAGTATTTCTTCTCCTATGCCAAATCAAAATCGAGAACAAACTCCAGTATTGGGCCCCTACTTAAACAAGATGGGTTCTACACAGATGACAGCAAGGAAATGAGTGAGCTACTCAAGTCCTAATATGACTCAGTTTTTAGCAAGCCGCTAACCAGACTGATCAAAGATCAAAATTAATTTTTTATGAGAGAGCCACAAAATTTGATTAACACAAGCCTATCCGATGTTATCCTGACGCCAAATGACTTCGAACAGGCGAGAAATGACATGCCCATGCACTCTACCCCAGGGCCAGACTCATGGAACTCCGTGTTCATCAAGAACTGCAAGAAGCCCCTATCACGAGCCTTTTCCATCCTATGGAGAGGGAGCATGGACACGGGGGTCGTCCCACAGTTACTAAAAAAACAGACATAGCCCCACTCCACAAAGGGGGCAGTAAAGCAACAGCAAAGAACTACAGACCAATAGCACTAACATCCCATATCATAAAAATCTTTGAAAGGGCCCTAAGAAGCAAGATCACCACCCATCTAGAAACCCATCAGTTACACAACCCAGGGCAACATGGGTTTAGAACAGGTCGCTCCTGTCTGTCTCAACTATTGGATCACTACGACAAGGTCCTAAATGCACTAGAAGACAAAAAGAATGCAGATGTAATATATACAGACTTTGCAAAAGCCTTCGACAAGTGTGACCATGGCGTAATAGCGCACAAAATGCGTGCTAAAGGAATAACAGGAAAAGTTGGTCGATGGATCTATAATTTCCTCACTAACAGAACACAGAGAGTAGTCGTCAACAGAGTAAAGTCCGAGGCAGCTACGGTGAAAAGCTCTGTTCCACAAGGCACAGTACTCGCTCCCATCTTGTTCCTCATCTTCATATCCGACATAGACAAGGATGTCAGCCACAGCACCGTGTCTTCCTTTGCAGATGACACCTGAATCTGCATGACCGTGTCTTCCATTGCAGACACTGCAAGGCTCCAGGCGGACATCAACCAAATCTTTCAGTGGGCTGCAGAAAACAATATGAAGTTCAACGATGAGAAATTTCAATTACTCAGATATGGTAAACACGAGGAAATTAAATCTTCATCAGAGTACAAAACAAATTCTGGCCACAAAATAGAGCGAAACACCAACGTCAAAGACCTGGAAGTGATCATGTCGGAGGATCTCACCTTCAAGGACCATAACATTGTATCAATCGCATCTGCTAGAAAAATGACAGGATGGATAATGAGAACCTTCAAAACTAGGGAGGCCAAGCCCATGATGACACTCTTCAGGTCACTTGTTCTATCTACGCTGGAATATTGCTGCACACTAACAGCACCTTTCAAGGCAGGTGAAATTGCTGACCTAGAAAATGTACAGAGAACCTTCACGGCGCGCATAACGGAGATAAAACACCTCAATTACTGGGAGCGCTTGAGGTTCCTAAACCTGTATTCCCTGGAACGCAGGCGGGAGAGATACATGATTATATACACCTGGAAAATCCTAGAGGGACTAGTACCGAACTTGCACACGAAAATCACTCACTACGAAAGCAAAAGACTTGGCAGACGATGCAACATCCCCCCAATGAAAAGCAGGGGTGCACTAGCACGTTAAGAGACCATACAATAAGTGTCAGGGGCCCGAGACTGTTCAACTGCCTCCCAGCATACATAAGGGGGATTACCAACAGACCCCTGGCAGTCTTCAAGCTGGCACTGGACAAGCACCTAAAGTCGGTTCCTGACCAGCCGGGCTGTGCCTCGTACGTTGGTTTGCGTGCAGCCAGCAGCAACAGCCTGGTTGATCAGGCTCTGATCCACCAGGAGGCCTGGTCACAGACCGGGCCGCGGGGGCGTTGACCCCCGGAACTCTCTCCAGGTAAACTCCAGGTAATACTTCGAGGCAGTACTGCCCGGCTGACCATTGTGATTGTGTATGCTTAATGCGAGGCAGTACTTCCTGGGTGACCGTTCTGTGGGTCGATGTATACTGCGAGGCAATACTGACCGGGTGACCGTCCTGTGGAGGTATGTATAGTGCGAGGCAGTACTGCCTGGGTGACTGTCCTGAGGGTGTATGTATACTGCCAGGCAGTATTGCCCGGGTGACCGTCATGAGGGTGTATGTATACTGCGATGCAGTACTGCCCGAGTGACAGTCCTGTGTTTGTATGTACAATGCGAGGGAGCACTACACGGGTGACAGCTCTGTGGGTGTATGTATACTGCGAGTCAGTACTGCCCGGACGACGATCATGTGGGGGTTTGTATACTGCGGGGTAGTACTGCCCGAGTGACAGTCCTGAGGGTGTATGTATACTATCAGTCAGTACTGCCCCGGACGACGATCATGGGGGGTATGTATACTGCGAGGTAGTACTGCCCGGGTGACCTTCCTGAGGGTGTATGCATACTGCGAAGCAGTACTGCTCGAGTGACAGTCCTGTGGGTGTATGTACACTGCGAGGCAGTACTACCCGAGTGACAGTTCTGCTAGGGTATGTATAATGCGAGGCAGAACTTGCCGGGTGACCGTCCTGAGGGTGTATGTATACTGCGAAGCAGTACTGCCCGAGTGACTGTCCTGTGGGTGTATGTACTCTGCGAGGCAGTACTACCCGGCTGACCGCCCTGTGGGTGTATGTATACTGTGAGTCAGTACTGCCCGAACGACGATCATGTGGGGGTATGTATATTGCGAAGTAGTACTGCCCGGGTGATCGTCCAGAGGGTGTATGTAACCTGCGAGGCAGTACCGCCCATGTGACCTTCCTGAGCGGGTATGTATACTGCGAGGCAGTACTGCCCTGGCGACCGTTCTCTGGGGGCATGTATACTGCGAGGCAGTACTGCTGCGGTGACCGTCTTCAGGTAGCTAGGTAGGTAGCACTGCCCGGGAGGTCGTCCTGAGGGGGTATGCATACTGCGAGGCAGTATTGCGCGGGTGACCGTCATAATTACGTATGAATACTGCAAAGCAGAACTGGCCGATTGACCGTCCTGAGTGTATATATATACTTCGAGTCATTACTGCACGGGTGACCGTTATCTGGGGGTATGTATACTGCGAGGCAGAATCTACCGGTTGACCGTCTTTAGGGGGTATGTGTACAGGGAGACAGTATTGCCCGGGTGATTGTCCTTAGGTGATATGTACACTGCGAGGCACTACTGCCCGTGTGACTGCCCTGCAGGGGTATGTTCACTGCGAGTCAGTACTGTCTGAGTCAGCGCTCTGTGGGGGTATGTAAACTGTGAGGTAGTTCTACGCGAGTGACCGTTCTGTGGGGGTTTGAATACTGCGAGGCAGTACTGCCCAGGTTACCGTCCTGTAGGGGTATGTATACTGCAAGGAAGTACTGCCCAGGTGACAGTCCTATGGGGGTATGTATACGGCAAGGCAGTACTGCATGAGTGACAGTCCTGCGGTGGTATGTATACTGCGAAGCAATACTTGCCGGGTGACAGTCCTGAGAGGGTGCATGTATACTGCAATGAAGTACTGCCCGGTTAACTGTCCTATGGGGTTTTGTATACAGAGAGGCAGTACTGCCCGGGTGACAGTCCTGAGGGAGTATGTATACTGCGAAGCAGTACTGCCCGAGAGACCGTCCTGTGGGTGTATGTACACTGCGAGGAAATACTGCTTGGGTGACCGCTCTGTGGGTGTATGTATACTGCGAGTCAGTACTGCCCGGACGACGATCATGTGGGGGTATGTATACTGCGAGATAGAACTGCCCGGGTGACCGTCCTGAGGGTGTATGTATACTGCCAGTCACTACTGTCCCGGACGACGATCATGTGAGGGTATGTATACTGCGAGATAGAACTGCCCGGGTGACCGTCCTGAGGGTATATGTATACTGCAAGGCAGTTCTGCCCGGGTGACCGTCCAGAGAGTGTATGTATACTGCGAAGCAGTACTGCCCGGTTGACCGTCCTGAGGGTGTATGTATACTGTGGGGCATTACTGCCCGGGAGACCGTCCTGATGGTGTATGTATACTGTGAAGCATTACTGCCCGATTGAGCATCCTGATAGTATATGTATACTGCGAGGCATAACTGCACAGGTGACCGTTATCTGTGGGTAAGTATTCTGCGAGTCTGTCCTGCCCGGTTGACCGTCCTTAGGGGGTATGTATACTGGGAGACAGTACTGCCCTGGTGACCGTCTTTAGGGGAATGTATTCAGCGAGGCAGTACTGCCAGAGTTACTGTTCTGTATCGTAAGGGTTCTTAAATGGAGATATCGTAGGTTGAAAGTAGACACACTTGTAGGATGGTAAATATATTGTCAGACTGAGATGAGAGATGGAGCCCGGTGCCAAGCCTGTTCACGCCTTGTAGGTCTGCCGCCGAGTGAGGACGGGACAGAGGGATCACTGCCCATGTGTATCCCTATGACGTCACACAAAGCCAAAGGCCTATGAGGGATCTCGTGTCTAAAGCACAGGGATGATACTAATATGCTATGCTATATAATACTGGGAATACAGGGATCAGCAACTATGCTGACAGCTCTGTCATGTTACGTATGTCGTCCCGACATACACTACTATACTATAGGCTGAACAGGCAGGCGGATCTGGGCTGATTCTATACAATAACAAATTCATATATAACTTAGAACTAATGGATGGTACAACATGATTTTGACGTAATGGGTGTTAACGTAATCATTACAAACTATAAGAACAAATCATTATACAATATGGATGGAATTGATCGATCGATCTGTATTCATGCACTCTACGGATTCTGAGGAAGAATAAATATATACAAAGAAGTGTTTAACAGAAAGGCAGATTCGGTGCACACAAATCTAGACTGTTAATTCTCAGAATACGGAGGGAACGTGAACACGAAAATTTCTGACAAACTGATCAGCTAATAATAAACACACAGTTGACAATTTCATTCATCTCGGACATCTAATTATACAGACTATGTACATTTAAACCCAATTCTGCAAGGGTTAGGTTTACATATGCAGAATGGTTATCATCTCTGGGAGGGTCGAATTCCTCTGCAATGGCTAACACATGCCTTGACTGAGAGAGATCTGAAGGAATATCTACAAAAGATACTTGCGGGTTTCTCATTACTTGTCGGGTACGCAAGGAGTAACGACATTCAGGTTGAGTATCTGACTGAGTATCTGAGGTAGAGAGTACAGGATCAGGAGGATTGTCAGAGTCTGTCTCATTAGTCTGGGTAGCAATATCCTCAACATCACATACTAATTTCATATGATCTAAATGCGATTCTTTGTATTTGCCAGTACTAACTTCTCTAACCTTATACTTATTTCCAGAGATATGTTCTACAACTCGATAAGGTCCGACAAACTTTTGATCAAGCTTTGGCATTGCAGACGTTTTGTTAAAGTTAATCAGCATAACTCTCGAACCTACTTTGATTTTAGACGGCTTTGCTCGAGTGTTTGCAACTCTTGTAAATTCTGCTGTTGATTTATGAAGTGTTTCACGGATTCTTCTAAAAACACTTTGAGCTAAGCTGGTACGAGTTGCTACGAAATCATCAGGGTTGTAATTAGGTTTCGGAGTAGAATATAACAACTCATAGGGTAAACGCTTGTCTACACCATACAATGCATAATGTGGAGTATCACCTATGGAAGCATTGTAAGCAGAATTTATGGCACACTGGACATCTGGTATAACTTCATCCCAAGTTTCACTATTGGGGTTGATAGTGGCTCTCAGAACATCAAGTACTTTCTTATTTGTTCTTTCGGCTAACCCATTGCTGGCAGGATGATGAGGAACAATGGTGGATTTAGAGATCTTGTATAAAGTACACAAATTTTCAAGAATCTCATTACAGAATTCACCTCCATTATCTGTTACTAAGGACTTTGGGGTGGTATGCCTGCAGATAATGCGTTCTTTAAACGCTCTAGCTACTGTCTCTGCAGTCTTATCTGCAATAGGAACTAGCTCACAATATCTGGTGAAATGGTCTACCATAACACACAGATGTTTGTTGCCTTGGAGGGAACATTTAAAATTAGTTAACAAATCAAGGGCAACTCTTTCCCACGGTTCGCTAGTGGTTGGGTACACTTGGATTGGGTTAGGACCATTGACATTTCCTTTATGCTGCATACAGACACTACATTTCTTAACATACTCGGAAATGTCAGTTGCCATACGTGGCCAAAAGTATTTCATTCTGGCTTGTTTCACAGAACGATCCATACCAGGGTGTGCAACACCTGGTGCATCATGAACTAGCTGTAGAGCTACGTTCACTAGTGACTGTGGAATTACTAACTGGTAAACTCTTCTGCTTGGAGTACCCAACTCGGCTGTTCGATACAGTAATTCCTGACTCATTACAAAGTCACTAATGGGTGCTGGTGGCTTTACAGTAAGAATGGGATCTTCCTGGAGAAGGAATCGAATCACACCAGACCACATGGGATCTATTCTTTGTGCAGTTTTGACATCCTCGACAGTAAATGGAGGATCTGCAGTAACTACACTAACGTGTCGCGATAAAGCATCTGCGACTACATTTGACTTGCCAGGTAAATGTTCAAAAGTGGGATTGAACTCTTGGATAGTCAAGGACCATCTGGCTAACCTTCCAGTAGGCTGTTTGTTCTGGAATAAAGGTAACAGTTCTTCCTTACTGGAGGAATGAACAAACTCGGTGGAGTGGATGACTCCCCCCGGTTGAAAAAAATTAACGCTATAACACGCAATATGAGCAAGGGAGAACGAATCTACTATCTCAACTGCAAGCACAGGAGAAAAGAAATGAACACGGTGAACAATGCTGATATTCAATCTGAGTCGCACACAGTGATACGAGGTATCAGCTATAAAGAAACTACACTTACAAACGTTAACATGTGAAAGTTATTCGAGAAATAACTTCTTACAATGCACTGATTACTGTCAACTAGGATGGGATCACCATCTGGAACATTAGGAACAACAACAGACACTCTAGTGAGAACACTAGCTGTAACAGAGACGTCTTTCTGCAGACAGCATGTCACATCAACAAGAGATGGCATTACTAGTTGCAAGTAATCGTTTTCTGACAAGGCATCCCCTGTGGAGAAACTACTACTCGAACTAGCAGTCATTGCAGGGATAGGCTGTGCACTCAAGGCAGTCTGAGTGTCCCCGGACACTTGAGGCAACGGAACACTATCCTGCAAGTCTGAAGGTATAGGTGGAACACAGATGGGAGTGACAGAATTACTAGTGCCTGACCGCTCGGCTACGTTAATAAGTAATTCATGGATCTATAGGAACTTAATCTGAACTTCACATTTCGCAGCACTTTAACAAATCTCAGATACAAGCTGTGAGAACAAAGACATTGCTCAAGGGCTAGATATTGTCTTTCAGTCAGTAAGGGAATATTGTTACTATGGACTGATTCATATTGACTTTGACTGGAATGATACACTAAGTGAACGTTCAAAAGTGACTGGGACATCTTCTCAGTGAAAATACTGAAGGGCATAAGTCAAGAAAAATGGAGAGAATGACACAATAAGCTTAAATGGAAAAAAATGCTTAACTATTCTGCATAAGTAATTAAAAATTGACAAGTTACACAGTAAGCAAAGAACTCACACAAGAATAATATGCAACTTAACAAACACTGAAAATCAAGAGAACTTGTACTTTGCTCAAATCTAATATGCTCAACTTTTACTTTAAATTGAATAAATGGCACAGTGAGTTGTCTTTACTTTCAATGCAACAAGGAAAATACACAATAAAATAATAAAATGGACTCAATAAACTTGTGCAAAAATTAAAACAACACACAATTCGCTGAAATAAAAATTAAAATGACAGACAGAATAAAATACTATGCACAGAACAGAGCATAAGAAACTGCACTGTAATAAACTGTATTGCACAACACTGCATAAAATTTTACTGCAAGAAAACTTTAATAGCAACACAATATTTGCACAAGAATTATTGCAAAATGAGTCAATGTGCAATAATAAAAATTATAACACACAAGAAAAGAAATATATCAAGGAATGAACACTTTAACTCTTAACTGCACTTAAACAACAAGCAAAAGAACAATTTACTTTAAAAGGAGAACTTAAAAATTGCACTAAGAGTGAATTTGTTCAATAAAATATGAAAAAAAATAATAGGTGCAAAAAAAAACACACAACAAAAAGAAATATAACACTTACAGAGATGCAGAACACAAAACATCAACATAAACACAGTACTAGAATTTTCTTGCAATGAAACTTGATGTGTGAAAAATTTTGTAAATGTGAGCTCTTGCTGGGACTTAAAAAAATGGCACTATTGTCTGTGGAAATAAGACAAATTAAACACTGGCTGAATAAAGGAATATGAACACAAGAATGTTCAACACACAGGGAACAAAAATAGAATTACACAAATGCTGGGAAGAAAAAAAAAATAACAGACAACACTGAGTTGTGATGCAGAATATGAGGTGAAAAATTACTGAATTAATTCACTGGAATTCTGAAGTTTAAACACAAGTTCTATATTGCTCATATGTTGCACACACAACAAAGGAAAAACACTCAGTACTTACTTCAAGTGTATAAAAAGATACACAACACAACAGATATAAAATAATGCACGAAAATTAACACTGAATTAAGGAGATTAAAAGAAATGAATGCAATCAGTACATGATAAACACTGAGTCTGATCAAGAGTCACTGAATGTCACTAAGAGAAAAATTCACTGGGAACACAAAAGAAATGTCTCAACACTCGCAAATGTCTCTAAAAAAAAATATTATAGCTGTAACACTTGAAAAAAATGAGATTGATGGATTGTTTATATCGTCTTGCTGCTGTCCTCTGCACAGATGATCGTAGAATTGCGCTTAAATCGGCGAGAGACAACACACAGGAGGCTTTTAAAGATGGCGCGCCACTCTCTAGCTCTTGACCCCCTATGTGGTCCTTAAAATATGGTGCTACAACCCTTAGCAGTGCACCAAAACACTGATGAGGTAGGTGAGTTGTAATGGCCGACTGTAGTTGGGTTTGTGGGTAATGGCTGAGCGAGGCGTCTGAGACCGGCAATGGTGCGACACACGTGATCGTGAGTGGCTGGGCTTATGGGTTGAACGTCGTAAGCCTCACTGAGAAAACCCACACTGCCGCGAAGATAATTCTAAGCCGGCTGGCTTAGAAGAAACCCACGAAATACTACAACACCACAAGGATGACAAGGAGCACTCAGAATGCTTGGAACTTGAATCACAAGCGATGAAGGCTACTCATGTGGCTTGCTTGAGTACTGGGGTAAGACACCTGGGTTAGTTGCTAGCTGGCTTATCTTAACCCTTCACACAGAATGGCTTGATAACTTCACACGATGAGCACAGCAGGGGTGGAAGCTGGCTTGGCAGGCAAAATAATTGGATGGAGTAGGCTAGGCTGGACTGGACTCGGGTGTTCTGACTCCCCCACCACAGACTGGAAGCTGGCTTATTTTGCAAACTCGGGTCAACCCCTCGGGAGTAATGCAAAAAAGCAGGAAACACTAATACAAAGAGACTGACCAGTGAATAATGTAGAAGCTGGTAGAGTAGCTGGCTTGAGGTAGCTGGATGGGGTGAACCTCGGTAGGCCTACTGGTGACACGAAATGGCCGTCTTGCTGGTCGACAATTTTATCTCCAGAAATCGCTGTAATCGTCAGAATTACAGGCCCTCCGCTGCCACCATTTGTCGTAAGGGTTCTTAAATGGAGATATCGTAGGTTGAAAGTAGACACACTTGTAGGATGGTAAATATATTGTCAGACTGAGATGAGAGATGGAGCCCGGTGCCAAGCCTGTTCACGCCTTGTAGGTCTGCCGCCGAGTGAGGACGGGACAGAGGGATCACTGCCCATGTGTATCCCTATGACGTCACACAAAGCCAAAGGCCTACGAGGGATCTCGTGTCTAAAGCACAGGGATGATACTAATATGCTATGCTATATAATACTGGGAATACAGGGATCAGCAACTATGCTGACATCTGTGGGGGTAAGTATATTGCGAGGCATTGCTGCCCAGGAGCCCGTATTGAGGTGGTATGTGTACTGCTAAGCAGTACTGTCCTGGTGACCGTCCTAATGGCGTATGAATACTGCGAAGCAGTACTGCAAGGGTAACCGTCGATAGGGAGCATGTATTCTGCATGGCAGTACTGCCAGAGTTACTGTCTTGTGGGGGTATGTATACTGCGAGGCAGTACTGCCCAGGTCCCCGTATTCAGGGGGTATGTGAACTGCGAGGCACTACTGCCCGAGTGACAGACCTGCGGGGGTATGTATACTGCGAGGCAGTACATACCGGGTGACAGTCCTGTGGGGATATGAACACTGCGAGGCATTGACCGTCCAAAGAGTCTACGTATTCTGCGAGGCAGTAATGCCCGAGTGACCGCCCTGTGGGGGTATGAACACTGCGAGGCAGAACTGTCCGAGTGAGCGTCCTGTGGGGGATTGTATACTGCGAGGCAGCCCTGCCTGGGTGACCAGCCAGAGGGCGTATGTATACTGCGAGGTAGTACTGACCTGGTGACCGTCCTGAGGGGGTATGTATACTGCGAGGAAGTACTGCTCGTGTGACCGTCCTTTGTGTGTATGTACACTGCGACGCAATACTCCCTGGGTGACCGTCCTTAGGGGTTATGTATACTGCGAGGCAGTACTGCCAGGGTGACCGTCCTGTGGGGATATGTATACTACGAGGCAGTACTGCCCGGTTGACCGTCCTAAAGGTGTATATACACCACGAGGCAGTAATGCCCGGGCGACCGTCCTGAGAGAGTATGTATATTGCGAGGCAATACTGCCTGGGTGACCGTCGTGAGGGTGTATGTATTCTGCGAGGTAATACTGCCCAGGTGACCTTCTTGACCGTGTATGTATACTGCGAGGTAGTACTGACCTGGTGACCGTCATGAGGGGGTATGTATACTGCGATGCAGTACTGCCCGGATGACCGTCGTTAAGGGGTATGTATACTGGAAAGCAGTACTGCCAGGGCGACCGCCCGTAGAGGGTATGTATACTGCAAGGCAGTACTACCCGGGTGACCGTCCAAAGGGTCTATGTATGCTGCAAGGCAGTACTTCCCGAGTGACCGTCCTGTTTTGGGTATGTATTCTGCAAGTCAGTGCTGCTCGGGTGACCGTCCTGAGAGTATATGTATACAGCAAGGCATTACTGCTCGGAAGACCGTCCTGTGGGAGAATGTATACTGTGAGGCAGTACTGCCCAGGTGACCGTCATGTAAGGGTATGTATACTGCGAGGCAGTACTGCCCGAGTGGCCGTCCTGTGGTGGTATGTATACTGCCAAGCAGTATTGCCCGAGCGTCTGTCCTGTGGGGGTGTGTATACTACGAGGCAGTACTGCCTGGGTGACAGTTCTGTTTGGGCTTGTACTCTGCGAGGCAGTACTGCCCGGGTGACCGTTCTGAGGGGGTATGTATACTGCGAGGTAGTACTACCCTAGTGGCCGTACAGTGGGGGTACGTATACTGCGAGGCAGTACTACCCGGGTGACCGTTCTGAGGGGGTATGTATACAGCTAGGCAGTACTGCGCGGGTGACAGTCCTGAGGGTGTATGCATACTGCCAGTCACTACTGCCCCGGACGACGATCATGTGAGGTTATGTATACTGCGAGGTAGAACTGCCCGGGTGACCGTCCTTAGGGTGTATGTATACTGCAAGGCAGTACTGCCCGGGTGACCGCCCTGTGGGTGTATGTATACTGCGAGGTAGAACTGCCCTGGTGACCGTCTTGAGGGTGTATGTATACTGCGAGGTAGAACTGCCCGAATGACCATCCTGTGGGTGTGTACACTGCTAGGCAGTACTGCCCGGTTGACCGCTCTGTGGGTGTATGTATACTGCGAATCAGTACTGCCCGGATGTCGATCATGTAGGGTATGTATACTGCGAGGTAATACTGCCCGGGTGATCGTCCTGAGGGTGTATGTATGCTGCGAGGCAGTACCGCCCGTGTGACCTTCCTGAACGGGTATGCATATTGCGAGTCAGTACTGCCCGGGCGACCGTTCTGTGGTGGTATGTATATTGCGAGGCAGTACAGCTCCGGTGACCGTCTTCAGGGGATATGTATATTGCGAGGCAGTATTGCGCGGGTAAGCATCCTAATGGCGTATGAATACTGCGAAGCACTACTGCCCGATTGAGCATCCTGAGTGTATATGTATACTACGAGGCATATCTGCACGGGGGACCGTTATCTGTGGGTAAGTGTACTGCGAGTCTATCCTGCCCGGTTGACCGTCCTCAGGGGGTATGTATACTGGGAGACAGTACTGCCCTGGTGACCGTCTTTAGGGGGTATGTACTCAGCGAGGCAATACTGCCAGAGTTACTGTTCTGTGGGGGTAAGTATACTGCGAGGCATTGCTGCCCAGGAGCCCGTATTGAGGTGGTATGTGTACTGCTAGGCAGTACTGTCCTGGTGACCGTCCTAATGGCGTATGAATACTGCGAAGCAGTACTGCAAGGGTGACCGTCGATAGGGGGCATGTATTCTGCATGGCAGTACTGCCAGAGTTACTGTCCTGTGGGGGTATGTATACTGCGAGGCAGTACTGCCCAGGTCCCCGTATTCAGGGGGTATGTGAACTGCGAGGCACTACTGCCCGAGTGACAGACCTGCGGGGGTATGTATACTGTGAGGCAGTACATACCGGGTGACAGTCCTGTGGGGGTATGAACACTGCGAGGCAGTGACCGTCCAAAGAATCTACGTATTCTGCGAGGCAGTAATGCCCGAGTGACCGTCCTGTGGGGGTATGAACACTGAGAGGCAGAACTGTCCGAGTGAGCGTCCTGTGAGGGTATGTATACTTGTATACTGCGAGGCAGTCCTGCCTGGGTGACCAGCCAGAGGGCGTATGTATACTGCGAGGTAGTACTGACCTGGTGACCGTCCTGAGGGGGTATGTATACTACGAGGCAGTACTGCTCGTGTGACCGTCCTAAAGGTGTATATACACCGCGAGGCAGTAATGCCCGGGCGACCTTCCTGAGAGAGTATGTACATTGCGAGGCAATACTACCTGGGTGACCGTCCTTAGGGGTTATGTATACTGCTAGGCAGTACTGCCAGGTTGACCGTCCTGTGGGGATATGTATACTACGAGGCAGTACTGCCCGGTTGACCGTCCTAAAGGTGCATATACACCGCGACGCAGTAATGCCCGGGCGACCTTCCTGAGAGAGTATGTACATTGCGAGGCAATACTGCCTGGGTGACCGTCGTGAGGGTGTATGTATACTGCGAGGTAATACTGCCCAGGTGACCTTCTTGACCGTGTATGTATACTGTGAGGTATTACTGACCTGGTGACCGTCCTGAGGGGGTATGTATACTGCGATGCAGTACTGCCCGGATGACCGTCGTTAAGGTGTATGTATACTGGAAAGCAGTACTGTCAGGGCGACCGCCCGTTGAGGGTATGTATACTGCAAGGCAGTACTACCCTGTTGACCGTCCAAAGGGTCTATGTATGCTGCAAGGCAGTACTTCCCGAGTGACCGTCCTGTTTTGGGTATGTATACTGCAAGTCAGTGCTGCTCGGGTGACCGTCCTGAGAGTATATGTATACAGCAAGGCATTACTGCCCGGGTGACCGTCCTGTGGGAGAATGTATTCTGTGAGGCAGTACTGCCCAGGTGACCGTCATGTATGGGTATGTATACTGCGAGGCAGTACTGCCCGAGTGGCCGTCCTGTGGTGGTATGTATACTGCGAGGCATTACTGCCCTAGTGACCGTCCTGTAGGGGTATGTATAGTGCCAAACAGTATTGCTCGAGCGTCTGTCCTCTGGGGGTGTGTATACCACGAGGCAGTACTGCCCGGGTGACAGTTCTGTTGGGGCTTGTAATCTGCGAGGCAGTACTGCCCGGGTGACCGTACAGAGGGTGTATGTATACTGCGAGGTAGTTCTCCCCTAGTGGCCGTACAGTGGGGGTACGTATACTGCTAGGCAGTACTACCCGGGTGACCGTTCTGAGGGGGTATGTATACAGCTAGTCAGTACTGCGTGGGTGACAGTTCTGTTGGGGCTTGAAATCTACGAGGCAGTACTGCCCGGGTGACCGTCCTGAGGGTGTATGAATACTGCGAGGTAGAACTGCGAGGGTGACCTTCCTCAGGGTGTGTGTATACTGCGAGGCAGTACTGCCCGGGTGACCGTTGTGAGGGGGTATGTATAATGAGAGGCAGTACTGCCAGGGTAACCGTTCTGTGGGGGTTTGCATACTGAGAGGCAGTACTGCCCGGGTGACCGTCCTGAGGGTGTATGTATACTTCGAAGCAGTAATGCCCGAGTGAGCGTCCTGTGGGTGTATGTACACTGCAAGGCAGTACTACCCGGTTGACCGCACTGTGTGTGTATGTATACTGCGAGGCAGTACTGCAAGGACGACTATCCTGTGAATACTGCGAGGCAGTACTGCACGTGTGACCTTCGTGAAGGTGTGTGTATACTGCGAGGCATTACTGCCCGAGTGACCGTCCTGTGTGGGTATGTATACTGCGAGGCATTACTGCCCGGGTGACCGTCTTGAGGGTGTATGTATACTGCCGTCCGGTACTGCCTGGGCGACCGTCCTGTGTGGGTATGTATACTGCGAGGCAGTACTGCCCGGGTGACAGTCCTGAGGGTGTATGTATACTGCGATGCAGTATTGACCGGGTGTCCGTCCTTAGGGTGCATGTATACTGCGAGGCAGTACTGCCCGGGTGACCGTCTTGTGTTGGGTATATATACTGCAAGTCATTACTGCCCGGGTGACCTTCCTGTGTGGGTATGTATACTCCGAAGCAGTACTGGCCAGGTGACCGTCCTGTAGGGGAATGCATACTGCGAGGCAGTACTGCCCGAGTGGCCGTCCTGTGGAAGTATGAATACTGCGAGGCAGTGTTGCCCGAGTGGCCGTCCTGTGGGTGTAAGTGTAATACGAGGCAGTACTGACCATTTGACCATCCTGTAGGGGTAAGTATATTGCGAGGCAGTACTGCCCGTGTGACCGTTCTCAGGGGGAATGTATACTGCGAGGCAGTACTGCCCGGGTGACTGTCCTGAGGGTGTATGTATACTGCGAGTTAGAACTGCGAGGGTGACCTTCCTTAAGGTGTATGTATACTGAGAGGCAGTACTGCCCGTGTGACCGTCCTGAGGGTGTGTGTATACTGCGAGGCAGTACTGCCCGAGTGACCGTCCTGTGTGGGTATGTATAGTGCGAGGCAGCACTGCCCGGATGACCATCCTTAGGGTGTAAGTATACTGCAAGGCAGTACTGCCCGGGCGACTGCCCGGTGAGGGTATGTATACTGCGAGGTAGTATTGCCCGGGTGACCATCCAAAGGGTCTATGTATTCAGCGAAGCAATGCTGCCCGATTGACCGTCCTGTGTTGGGTATGCATACTGCGAGGCAGTACTGCCCGGGTGACTGTCCTGTTGGAGTATGTATACTGTGAGACAGTTTTGCCCGGGTGACCGTCCTGAGAGCATACGTATACAGCGAGGCATTGCTGCCCGGGTGACCGTCATGAGGGTGCTTGTATACTGCGAGGCAGTGCTGTCTGAGTGACCGTCCTGTGGGAGTATGTATATTGCGAGTCAGTACTGCCCAAGTGACCGTAATGAGTGTGTATGTATACTGCAAGGCATTACTGCACGGTTGACCATCCTGTGGGGATATGTTTACTGCGAGGCTGTACTGCTCTGCTGACCATCCTGAGAATGTATGTATTCTGCGAGGCAGTACTGTCCGGGTGACCGTGCTGAGAGTGTATGTATATTGTAATGCAGTACTGCCCAGGCGACCGTCCTGATGGTGTATGTATACTGTGGGTCAGTGTGAGGGAAAAGTTCAACAGATAGGAGTAGCGAGCGAGTATATGATAATGATAGTTTGATTGCCGGCTGCTTGTTAAAGGTAGGGTAAGTCTAGCTCCCGCTATCCCCCCCCCCCCCCGAAAGGTGACGTGTGGGGCTCCGGCGAAACAGTATATACTATATAAGCACCAGGCTCCTTGCTTCTGCTTCAGAATCTCCACAACTACGGTGCTCTTCGCAAGTACTCCAAGGTTGAGGGACTGATTACCTCATCTTCTGTATATAGTCGTACTGTCTTCAAGCTATGTCCTAGAATTTGTGTTGATAAAGCCACTGGATGGCGAAACGTCTACAATAAAGATACCCAGATGTTGCACGTCTCTTAATTTCATCTTGTCGGTATTATATACCATTCTTGCACAACTGTAAGTACAAGCCTGCTCCTATTCTAGTGGACTTATTGGTTGAAAGCTTCACTTTTTACCAATAATAAACTTAGTCCTTTCAGCCTTGATCTCTATGTTAGATGTTTTAATAATCACCATGTCTTTAGGTATTGTACTTATCATGGAGAGTGATTTCTTAAACAGTGGGTAACCTGTCTCTCTTTCCAGCTTGGAATGACAGATTGGGTCACCTGCCAACCAACGAGAAGTATTGAAGGAGACGGACTAACGTCCCGAGACGTCACTCTTTGACTTACGTATCTGATGTACTGTACGCCACCTTAGGACACAACCCCTCATCTTTGCAGTGGTAAAGAACCTGCGTTCCTGTCATCTTGACTGACTAATCTGGACTGACTCTGTGAAGAACTGGCCGTTGGGTTGTCACCAACACCTGTGACCCCCCCCCCACATCATCAACAACAGCTATATTCTCTACAAGACTGTCAACATCAACCAGACACCCAAGTTTAATTGTATATATTAGCGTTGAATTCAGATATCTTTTATATTTTTCATTTTTCATTTTCTTTAAAGTAGGATAAATATTTCATATTTAAGTATTTTATATTTTATATTTTCTAAATAATAAAGTGTTTATGTTTGTCAGTTTTTATTCTTTTTCTATTCATTAATTTTCCTGAGGAGGAGCCAGCCTTGGTAATACTGACTGAAGTTGTTACAGGGCTGAGTAAGCCTTCACAAGTGGCGACTTTGCCAGGATCATTTCGACTGAATCAAGATTCAAATCTATCTCGAATCTACCATTAGAACTTCAACACCGCATACCACAGACGGTTACCACCAGCCATGAGTAATCATTCTCTATGGTAGGACTACAGTACAGGTATTTAAAAGATTTGGTGATTCTTATAGTCTCAATTTATTGTAAGTCAAGTCAGGCAGGATATACTAGTTAATTCTGCCACCTATATTTGTGAGCTTGAAACAATTTGGAGGATTAGACTCTAGGGACACGAGATTTTCCAGTGACAATTTGTTTCATTGAGCTCTTTATTATATCATGGGAACTGTCATAGGACACTCTTGATTTGTTGGTGAGAAGATAGGATGGTCAAGGGACCCCATTCTACTTACTGTTTGCTCGGAGTCGGCATAGAACCCTTCGTTTTCATTAATACATATTGTTTAATCGAAGCAAGGATCGAGCCCTCTGGTTTACTTACAGTTTGAGCGGAGCAGGAATTGAATCCTCCGTTTTCTTTTTCTTTGATATCCGTTTCATTTTCCCCTGGTAGTTTAAGTTATTATTGCAAGTATGGAGGAATACCAGTTTTGGATGAATGCTGGAAGTTAGGAATAACAGGGGAAAATTTAGAAGCATTCTTTAGCGCTAAGACCCAGGAAAGAGAAAGAAAGGAGAGAACCTTGAGAGAGAAGTCAAAAAGGAGCGTGATAGACTCGATCGTGAGGAAAGAGCTAGAGAACATGAGTTATGAGAGAGAAAAAGCTCGCATTGAATTAGAGAATAAACGTTAACTTTCTCACAACAGCAATTAGAGGAAGGAGTAATGGAACAACGTGCAGTTAGTGCACATATTCCAACACCTGATTTACCTCCCTTCACAGAGGGGGAAGACATAACTTCATACATTATCAGGTTTGAAAATACCGCTACCCTCTGTGAATGGCCTGCTGACACCTGGGCTACCAGGTTAGGAATGTTATTTTCTGGTACAGCTTTGAATATCTATGCAACTTTGTCGCAGGATATCATATGTAATTATAACCTACTGAAGAAGGTTTATTCGCTGCCTGACCACGGTAGATTGCGGTTGTGCTCTGCACCCCTCTGCTGTTTTCAGGCGAGCTACCTTGCACCAACATGGCGCTGAGTGTGAGGAGGCGCGTAAATACCATTGGTATTGAGCTGCTTCGTGGGGCGATTTCACCCTCTTCAGCGCAGGTATTAATCCCAACAATCATTAGGGACACCTATGGAATCCAGGACGATGAGGTGTATGGTGTAGCCCTGAATGGGGCTTACAGAATCTTCGTCAAACTGAATTCCACGTCCGTGTACGAGTCTTTGGTGACGAGATTCCAAGACGTGAGTCTTGACGCTACTCCAACTGTGAAGGTGCGTTTGATCGACGTATCTCGCCACTTTACGTGGGTTAAGATTCGTAATGTCCCATTTGAGGCAGATGAGGCTGACATCAGGAATGTTTTTGAGGCATATGGGACCGTATATCTGGCACAACAAGGCAAGTGGACGGCAGGTGCTTACATGGGCCGTCTGGAGGGAACCTTTTCCCTGAAGATGACTCTGAGACATCCCATACCGTCTTATGTCGTGTTGGAGGACTTCAGGACGCAAGTTATGGTATCGTATGCCGAACAGAGACGTACGTGCAGAATATGTGGGGCGTACGACCATATGGCGGCAGCGTGAGTGAAGCTGAGGAGGGCGCCTGCACAAACTGGTACAGAAGTGCAAGTGCAGGAGGAGGTGCAGGCTCTAGAGGAAGAGCTTCAGGAAGTGTTAAGGACACTGACGCCGCCTGCAGAGGATGTTGTTCCTGAGCTGGTGAGAGCACGGCGTTGCCTGTAGAGGAACGTAATGATAAAAACCGTAGCAGGGTTGACGGGCCAACTAGTAAGCGTGAGTTGTCAATGTGTGCTGTGGAACGAGGCGTGGTGGAGGTTGAGGTACATCGTGAGGGAATCTCATTAGATAACATGGATGTGGAGGGCATCACGAGGAAGAGAGCGGCGGCGTCAGACTCAGATGATGTCCTGACGCCGGCGCAGAGGTCTGGGAGGAAGGAAGAGCACTGTCGTAGTCACGATAAGAGGCATCGCAAAAAAAGAGGGGGGGGGTTGATGGTGTGAAGCCTTGTGCTGGCTCTGGGGCAGGAGGCCCTGGGATGAATGAAGAGAGGAGGAAGGGTTGGAAACTATAAAGAGGCCTTAGGTGTATGACTGTGAACGTAAATGGACTGTAATAGTGTGAAGAGGGAATGGTTTCGAATGTTTCTGTATAAATATAAGGTGGATGTAGTATTCCTGCAAGAACACAATTTCAAGGAGGGAAGAGTGCTCGAGGTGGAAGGGTTTCGGGTCATGACTCTGCCGTCTGCACGTCTGAAAGGTGGTGTGGGTATATTGATCAGGGAGGCGAGCCCGTTTGTGTTGCTAAGAAGTGAGGGGGGGGGGAAGAGTATTGCGCGTGGATAAGTGGTGGATGGGGCAGAGGGTATCCTTTGTAAGTGTGTATGCACCAGCAGAAAATGATGTGAGGGTAAAAAGGGATTTTGTATGTGAAGAACTAGTTTTCTTCTTACGTGGTTTACCTGCGGTGGCCATCGTTGGTGGGGACTGGAACTGCGTTATTAGGAGGGCTGACGTGGAACCAAAAGGGGTGGGGCACGTGTCAGCGGCCTTGCGAGATCTTTTGAGGGATATTCAGTTGCGGGATGCGGTTGGAGGAGGGGCGTGGGAGGTCGAGCACACTTTTGTAAGACGGGGTTACGCGGCTAGGTTGGATAGGATGTATATATCTCAAGGGGTTTGGTTGACATTTTTCCGTACAATAGAAGTAGCTTATTCGGATCATCGGGCGGTAGTAGCAGAGGTGGCGTGGGAGTCACTAGCAGGTATATCTAGGGGTTATTGGAAGTTAAATACAAGTGTGTTAGGCGATGAGGAGGGGATAGAGGGATTTGCAACGCTGTGGGAGGGGTTACGGGCAGAGGTAAATGGGGTAGAGGATGTGGTGATGTAGTGGGATGGTGTGGCTAAAGAACGGATTAAGCAATATTACGTAAAGGAAGGGAAACGTATCAATTCTTTAAAATATGGGCTTGCCAACTTTTTGGAGGATAGGTTACGGGGTTGTTATGCGAGGGAGACGGTGGCGGGCACTTATCCAATGGATGACATTATGGCAATTAAAGGGAGGCTGCCTGAGGTGCAGGATGAGAGGTTCCAAGCGGTGCGGGTACAGGCGGGGGTGGAAGAAGTGTTATGGGGCGATAGACCTTCATCGTGCGTATTGCGTAGGCAGAAACAAAGACAGCAGGCAATGACTATACCATGGTTGGAGGTTCATGAGTCGATAGGAGGGTACAGGGAGGGGCAGGTCATACAAGCTACGGAAGGAATGGGGGCGTTTGCTGATAAGTGGTATGAGAAGTACTGGCAACGAGAAGGGGTAGAGGATGGGGTTTTAGAACAGGTGTGTGGGAGTGTGGTATGTCAGTTGCGTAACAGTGATAGGGAAGCACTGGGTGGGGAAATAACTGAGGGGGAAATATGGAGGGCTTTAAGTGGAATGCGAAAGGGCAAAGCACCGGGAATTGATGGACTCCCGGCTGAGTTTTATCAGCAGCATTGGGAATTAATGAGGCAGTTTTTGGTTAGGTTATTAAATTGCATGAAGGAGAGAGGTGAGCTGGGTGAGAAGCAGGCAACGGCTGTCGTTGTATTGGTACCGAAGGGTAAGGGGCAGCATACGCTTCGGGATTACCGGGCGATCTCGTTGTTATGCGCAGATTACAAATTGTTTGCTAAGATTTTGGGAAATCGGGTCAAGTGTGTGGTGGGGCGGGTAGTATCAAAAACTCAGTTTGGTTTGCCAGGGAGGTCTATGGTGGAGGGGCATGGGTTACTTAGGGATTTCGTGGAGGCAAAAGGGGGGGAGGGGGGGAGGTTTGGTGGCGCTCGATAGGCAAGGGGCATATGATAGAGTGGATCGGAAAGCATTGAAAGCCATCCTCAGGGGTCAGGGGTTTGGGGAAGAAATAGTGGGTTGGGTTGAGGCGTTGTATGGAGGTGCAATGGCGAGGGTACAGATTAATGGTCGATTGGGTGGGAAGATTGTAATGGGTAAGGGACTTAGGCAGGGGTGTCCTATGTCACAATTAATGTTTGCGTGCATACAGGACCCCTTTTATAGATTGGTGGAGCAGCGTATGTGTCACGTAGAGGGACCAGGGTGTGAGGTTGCGAGGGTTTGGCCAGTTTTAATTGGGTATGTGGATGATACAACTGTTCTGATCAGGGAGGGGATGTCAATGGACACATTAGATGGGGTAGTACGAATGTTCGCAGGGGCAACTGGTATGAGGGTAAATTCAGATAAATCCATGGTTATGAGGTTAGGAGCTTGGGCAGGAAGGGTTGATTGGGGTAGTGCAGTTGTGAGGAAGCATATGAATTCGTTAAAAATTTGCGGTATTATTTATGCAGACGATCTAACTGTGGCACGCATGGAAAACTCGATTAGGATGGTAGAAAGGATTCAGGGACGCTTGGGTGCATTGCGACCTTATCATTTGACCCTTGTGCAGCGTGCCATTGATATTAATATCTTACTGTATAGCAAAGTATGGCACGTGGCAGCTGTGTTCCCATTAACTGGGCCAGCAATAACCAACATACATAGGAAGGTTTTTAAATTCTTGTGGGGTTCGAGCTGTGATTGGATTAAAAGGGACGTGGTAATGTTACCTGTAAGTAAGGGGGGGCTGGGATTGCTGGACTTAAAGCGGAGGGTCAAATGTGTCTTCATTAAAAGGGAGGTGATGAGGGATAGTGTGGGTGGGGGAGGGGTTTGGCCAGGATCCATAACAGATTGCAACCGATGTATACAGGAGTTGAGTTGCATGAGTGTGAAACTGTTTTGAGGGCTATGGCGTGGGATCGGGAGCCGGCAAAGGTCAAAATAGGTAGGTTGTGTAGATTGTTAGCCGGGAGGGTTGTAGCGCCTGTAGAGGGAAATTTTCCCATGTACGCATGGGGAAGTATATGGAATAGGTTGAGTAGGATGAGGCTGCAACCTCGTGTTCGGGATGTAATGTATCGTTTTCTGCACGGCATTTTACCGTTGGGTGTGGTTCTACGGGATAGACGGGTTGTTGACGGGGGGGGGGGGGGGGGCGGGATATGGGGTGGGGAGGAGTCGGCTTTTCATGTAGTATATTTTTTAATAGGGTGATATATGGGATAGGAGGTCAAGGAATTTCTGTATTGAGAGCATTAAGTCTCGACGTGGGGGGTTGGGAGGAAAGTGTAATCAGAGCTGTGGGGTACATTATGGCAGATTATATATATATAGTGTGGGGATTGCGGGGGAAACAGGTCAGTGAGGTGAAGAGAAGGGTGTTAGCAGTAACGTTCTATAAAACGGGATGCAGAAATAAAGAAATTTATGGGAGGAGGTGGGTGAGGGATTTTTCAGAGGGATATAGGCAACTTACGTTACAGGTTTTATTAGACTTGTAATATACGAGGGAGGGGGAGGGTACGATTGGAAAGTGTTGCTGGGGCAGGGAAGTCATGGGTGAAAACAGGGTCGCCTCCCTGATAATGGATGACAACAAATGTTTGCGTATGTGTTGGATGAGTGATGCGTGAGTGAATAATGTATGGACCAAGGGTGCTGCACCTGTGGAGCTGGCCAGTTTTTTTTTTTTGTGTCATGGGCTATACACTATTCTATGTACATAGTAGTCTTAAGTCGTATTATTATGTTGTTATCTATGTACACAGCAGTCTTATTAAGTCATATTATTATGTTGTTATCTATGTACATAGCAGTCTTAAGTCATATTATTATGTTATCTATGTACACAGCAGTCTTAAGTCATATTATTATGTTGTTATCTATGTACATAGTAGTCTTAAGTCATATTATTATGTTATCTATGTACACAGCAGTCTTATTAAGTCATATTATTATGTTGTTATCTATGTTCATAGCAGTCTTAAGTCATATTATTATGTTATCTATGTACACAGCAGTCTTAAGTCATATTATTATGTTGTTATCTATGTACATAGTAGTCTTAAGTCATATTATTATGTTGTTATCTATGTTCATAGCAGTCTTAAGTCATATTATTATGTTATCTATGTACATGGCAGTCTTAAGTCATATTATTATGTTGTTATCTATGTATATAGTAGTCTTAAGTCATATTATTATGTTGTTTAAGTCATATTATTATGTTATCTATGTACATGGCAGTCTTAAGTCATATTATTATGTTGTTATCTATGTATATAGTAGTCTTAAGTCATATTATTATGTTGTTATCTATGTACATAGCAGTCTTAAGTCATATTATTATGTTATCTATGTACATAGTAGTCTTAAGTCATATTATGTTGTTTTCTATGTACATAGCAGTCTTAAGTCATCATGTTGTTATCTATGTACATAGCAGTCTTAAGTCATCATGTTGTTATCTATGTACATAGCAGTCTTAAGTCATATTATTATGTTGTTTTCTATGTACATAGCAGTCTTAAGTCATCATGTTGTTATCTATGTACATAGCAGTCTTAAGTCATATTATTATGTTGTTATTTATGTACATAGCAGTCTTAAGTCATATTATTATGTTGTTATCTATGTACATAGCAGTCTTAAGTCATATTATTATGTTATCTATGTACATAGCAGTCTTAAGTCATATTATTATGTTGTTATCTATGTACATAGCAGTCTTAAGTCATATTATTATGTTGTTATCTATGTACACAGCAGTCTTAAGTCATATTATTATGTTGTTATCTATGTGCATATCAGTCTTAAGTCATATGATGTGAGGGGGGGGGTGAAATTGTGTCAAAAGTTTCAGCCTTCACATGTATATAACTGGTATAACTGGGTGTATATGGGTGTCAGAACACTTTTGTCTGTTGTAATCATTTTTGTAAGGGTGAATTGGGAATTTGTGATTTAACTCATTTTGTGTACCTGTTAATATAATTTCCACCTTGTATTGTAATGTTTTAAATAAAATATAAAAAAAAAATGAAGAAGGCAATCCTTAAAGCAAATCAAAAAAACCACAAATTCTTATAGGAAAAATTTCAGGTATGCCACCTTACAGCATGGCCAAAACTTTCAACAGTTACAGGTAACACTCTTTCGTTTGTTCGACTTTTGGATAGAGAGTTCAGGAATTGATCACAGTTATGAATCTCTTAGAGACTTCATGGTTGCTGACCAGTTCCTGACAGCTCTTCCTCACCAGATAGAACATTCATTAGAGAACGTAACCTGATTAAAGCTGAGGAAGTTGCTGAGGCCGCTGACTTGTATGCTAAGGCTCACAATTCCTATAAAGACCAAAAGGGATCGAACCCTAAGGGCAAGGGTTCACCAGATCTTAAGAAATCAAAGCCTCTAGTGGAAGGTCACCTGCCAACCAACGAGAAGTATTGAAGGAGACTGACTAACGTCCCGAGACGTCACTCTTTGACTTACGTACCTGATGTACTGTACGCCACCGCAGGACACAACCCCTCATCTTTGCAGTGGTAAAGAACCTGCGTTCCTGTCATCTGGACTGACAAATCAAAGCTATAGACTCTGTGAAGAACTGGCCGTTGGGTTGTCATCAACACCTGTGACCCCCCCCACACACATCATCAACAACAGCTATATTCTCTACAAGACTGTCAACATCAACCAGACACCTAAGTTTAATTGTATATATTAGCGTTGAATTCAGATATCATTTATATTTTTCATTATTCATTTTCTTAAAAGTAGGATAAACATTTCATATCTAAGTAATTTATATTTTATATTTTCTAAATATTAAAGTGTTTATGTTTGTCAGTTTTTATTCTTTTTCTATTCATTAATTTTCCTTAGGAGGAGCCAGCCTTGGTAATACTGAGTGAAGTTGTTACAGGGCTGAGTAAGCCTTCACAGTCTGTACTACCCGGGTGTCCGTCCTGAGGGTGTATGCATACTGCGAGGCAGAACTTCACCGGCGACCGTTCTGTGGGAGTATGTATACTGCGAGGCAGTACTGCATGGGTGACCGCCCTCAGGGTGTACGGATACTACGAGGCAGTACTGCCCGAGTGACCGTCCTCAGGAGGTATGTATACTGCTAGGCAAGACTGCCTGGGTGACGTCCTGTGGGGGTATGTATACTGCTAGGCAGAAAGGCACGGGTGACCGTCCTGAGGGTGTATGTTTACTGCGAGGCAGTACTGCCTGGGTGACCATCCTGAGGGTGCATATGCACTGCGATACATTACTGCCCGGGTGACCGTCCTTAGGGTGTATGTATACTGTGAGGCAGTACTGCCCGAGCGACCGTCCGGTGAGGGTATGAATACTACGAGGCAGTACTGCCCGGGTGAACGTCCAAAGGGTCTATGTATACTGCGATGCAGTACTGATCGAGTGACTGTCACGTGTTGCGTATGTATACTGCGAGGCAGTACTGCCCGGGTGACCGTCCTAAGAGTATATGTATACTGCATGGCATTACTCCCCGGGTGACCGTCCGGTGGGGGTATGTATACTGCGAGGCAGTACTGCCCGAGTGGCCGTCCTGTGGGGGTATGTATACTTCGAGTAGCAGTCCTGTGGAGGTATGTATACTGCGAGGCAGTACTGAAAGTGGCCGTTCTGAAGGGGTATATATACTGCTAGGTATTACTGCGTGGGTGATAGTTCTGTTGGGATTTACATACTGCGAAGCAGTACTGCCCGAGTGACAGTCATGTGGGTGTATGTACACTGCAATGCAGTACTGCCCGGGTGACCGCTCTGTGGGTGTATGTATACTGCGAGGCAGTACCGCCCGGACGACGATCATGTGGGGGTATATATACTGCGAGGTAGTGCTTCTCGGGTTACCGTCCTGAGGGTGTATGTATACTGCGGGTCTGTACTGCGTTGGTGACCGTCATATGTATACTGCAAAGCAGTACTGCCCGAGTGACCGTTCTGTGGGTGTATGTACACTGCAAGGCAGTACTGCCCGAGTGACCGCTCCATGGGAGTATGTATACTGTGAGGAAGTATTGCCCGGGTTACCGACCTGAGGGTGTATGTATACTGCGACGCAGTTCTGCCCGAGTGACCCTCCTGAGGGCCCTATGTATAATGCGAGGCAGCACTACCCGGGTGTCAGTCCTGAGAGTGTATGCATGCTGTGAGGCAGAACTTCCCCCGCCTCGCAGTATACATACTCCCCCATGGAGTATGTATACTGCGAGGCGGTACTGCCCGAGTCACTGTCCTCAGGAGGTATGTATAATGCTTGGCCGGACTGCCCGGTTGACCGTCCAGTGGGGGTATGTATACTACGAGGAGGTACTGTCCGCGTGACGGTCCTGAGTGGTATGTATACTGTGAGGCAGTACTGCCCGGGTAACCGTCCTGTGGGGGTTTGTATACAGAGGCAGTACTGCCCGGGAGATCGTCCTGACAGTGTAATACTGCGAGGCAGTACTGCTCGGGTGACCGTCTTGAGGGGGTATGTATGCTGCGAGGCAGTACTGAGCGGGTGACCTTTCTGTTGGGGTATGTATTCTGCTAGGAAGTACTAACCGGGTGACCGTCCTGAAGGTGTAACTATACTGCGATGCAGTACTTGCCGGGTGACAGTCCTGAGAGGGTACGTATACTGCGAGGCAGTACTGCCGGGGTGACCGTCCTAATTGTGTATGCAAACTGCGAGGCAGTACTGCCTGAGTGACTGTCCTGAGGGTGAATGTATACTGTGAGGCAGTACTGCCCAGGTGACCGTCCTGACGGGGTACATATACTGCGAGGTAGAACTGCCCGGGTGACCGTCCTGATGGTGTATGAATATTGAGAGGCAGTATTCCCCGGGTGACCGTCGTGAGAGGGTATGTATACTGCGAGTGAATACTGACCGAGTTACCGCCCTGTGGGGATATGTATACTGCGACGCAGTACTCCCCGGGTGACCGTCCTGTCGGGGTACGTATACTGGGAGGCAGTACTGCCCGAGTGACCGTCCTGAGGGTGTATGAATACTGAGAGGCAGTACTGCACGGGAGACCGTCGTGAGGGTGTATGTATACTGAGAGACAGTACTGCCCGTGTGACCATCCGGAGGGGTTATGTATACTTCGAGGCATTACTGCCCTGGTGACCGTCCTGTGTGGGTATGTATATGCGATGCATTTCTGCCCCGTTAACCGTCCTGTGGGGGAATGTGTATTGTGGGTCAGTACTACCGGGTGAACGTCCTGAGGGTGTATGTATAGTGAGAGCGAGTACTGCCCGGGTGACCGCCCAGAGGGTGTATGTATACTGCAAGGCAGTGATGCCCGGTTGACCGTCCTCTGGCGGTACGTATACTGCGAGGCAGTGCTGCCCTGGTGACCGTCCTGAGAGTGTATGTATACTGCGAGGCAGTGCTGTCCGGGTGACCGTCCTGAGAGTGTATGTATACTGCGAGGCAACACTGCTCGAGTGACCGTCCCCAGCGGGTATGTACACTGCGAGGAATCACTGCCTTGGTGACCGTCCTGAGGGGGTATGTATACTGCGAGGAAGTACTGCCCGAGTGACCGTTCTGTAGGGGAATGTAATACTGCGAGGCAGTACTGCCCGACTGACCATCCTGAGAGTGTATGTTTACTGCGAGGCAGTACTGCTCAAGTGACCGTCCATTGGGGGAATGTATACTGCGAGGCAGTACTGCCCGAGTGACCGTCCTGCGGGAGTACGTAATACTGCGAAGCAGTACTGCCCTAGTAACCATCATGATGGTGTATGTATACTGCCAGGCAGTACTGCCCGAGTGACCGTCCTTTTGGGGTAAGTAATACTGCGAGGCAGTACTGCCCGAGTCACCATACTTAGGGTGTATGTATACTGTGAGGCAGTACTGCCAGAGTGACGCTCCTGTGGTGGTATGTATACTGCTAGGCATTACTGCCCTGGTCAATCGTCTTTGGGTATGTATACTGCGAGGCAGTACTGCCCCGATGACCGTCCATTTGCGGAATGTATACTGCGAGGAAGTACTGATTGAGTGACCGTCATTTGGGGGTACGTAATACTGCGAGGCAGTACTGCCCGAGTCACCATCCTTAGGGTGTATGTGTACTCTGAGCCAGAACTACCAGGGTGACCTTTCTGCGGTGTTTGTATACTGCGAGGCAGTAATGCCTGAGTGACCCTCCAGAGGTGGTATGTATAGTGCGAGGCAGTACTGCCCTGGTGACAGTCATGTGGTGGTATGTATACTGCGAGGCAGTACTGTCCCGGTGACCGTCCATGTGTGGTATGTATACTGCGAGGCAGTACTTCCCGAGTGACCGTACTGTGTGGGTATGTATACTGCAAGCCAGTACCGTCCGAGTGGCAGTCCTGAGGGGGTATGTATACTGCGAGGCAGTACTTTCACGAGTGACCGTCCTAAGGGTGTATGTATACTGCGAGGCAGTACTGCCCGGGTGACCCTCCTGTGGGTGTATGTATAGTGCGACGCTCTGCTGCCCAGGTGACCGTCCTGAGAGTGTATGTATACTGCGAGGCAGTACTGCCCGGGTGACCGTCATGACAGTGTATGTATATTGCGAGGAAGAACTGCCCAGGCGACCGTCCTGAGTGTGTATGTAACATTGCTAGGCAGTACTAACCGGGGGACCGTGCAGAGGGTGCATGTATACTGCCAGGAAGGACTGCCAGGGTGACCGTCCAGAGGGTGTATGTGTACTGCGAGGCATTACTGCCCGAGTGACCGTCCTGTCGGGGTATGTATACATCGAGGCAGTACTGCCCTGGTAACCGTCCTAAGGGTGTGTGTATACTGCGAGGCAGTACTGCCCGGGTGACCGTCCTGAGGGTGTATGTATACTGCGAGGCAGTACTGCCCGGGTGACCCTCCTCAGGGAGTATGTATACTGTGAGGCAGTACTGCCCGAGTGACCCTCCAGTCGTGGTATGTATACTGCAAGGCAGTACTGCCATGGTGACAGTCCTGTGGGGGTATGTATACTGCGAGGCAGTACTGCCCCGGTCACCATCCATTGGGGGTATGTATACTGCGAGGCAGAACTGCCCGAGTGACCGTACTGTGGGGGTATGTATACTGCAAGGCAATACTGCCTGGGTGGCAGTCCTGAAGATGTGTGTATACTGCAAGGCAGTGCTGCCCGAGTGACCGTCCTAAGCGTGTATGTATACTGTGAAGCAGTTCTCCGAGGGCGACCGTCCTCTGAGGGTATGTATACTGCGAGGGAGTATTTCCAGGGAGAACGTCATGAGGATGTATGTATACTGCGAGGCAGTACTGCCCGGGTGACCATCCTAAGAGTGTATGTATACTGCGAGGCAGTACTGCCACGGGGACCGTCCTGAAGGTGTATGTATACTGAGAGGCAGCACTTCCCGGGTGACCTTCGAGAGAGGGAATGTATACTGCTTGGCAGTACTGCCCTGGTGACCGTCCTGAGGGTGTATTTATACTGCGAGGCAGTACTGCACGAGTGACCGTCCTGAAGGGGTATGTATACTGCAAAGCAGTACTGCCTACTTGACCGTCCTGATGGGGTATGTGTACTTCGAGGCAGTACTACATGGGTGACCGTCATGTAGGGGCAAGTATACTGCGAGGCAGTACTCGCCGGGTGGCCGTCCTTAGGATTTTTGTATACTGCGAGGTAGTACTGCCCGAGTGACCGTCGTGTGGGGGTATGTATACTTTGACGCAATACTTGCCGGGTGACCGTCCTAAGGGTGTGTGTATACTGCGAGGCAGTACTGCCCGGATTACCGTCCTGAGGGTGTATGCATTCTGTGAGGCGGTACTGCCCGGTCGACCGTCCGCTGCGGGTGTGTATAGTGCGAGGCGGTACTGAATGGGTGACCGTGCAAAGGGTGTATGTACACTGCGAGGCCGTACTGCCCGGATGACCGACCTGAGGGTGCATGTATACTTCGAGGCAGTACTGCCAGGTTGGCCTTCCTGAGGGTGTACGCATACTGCGAGGCAGTACTACACGGGTGACCGTCCTGAGGATATGTATACTGCGAGGCAGTAGTGCCCAGGTGACCCTCCTGTTGAGGAATGTATACTGCGAGGCATTACTGCTCGGGTGACCGTCCTGACAGTATATGTATACTTCTAGGCATTACTGACCGGGTGACCGTCCTTTGGGGGTAAGTATACTATAAGGCAGTACTGCCCGGGTGACCGTCCTGTTGAGGAATGTATACTGCGAGGCATTACTGCTCGGGTGACCGTCCTGACAGTATATGTATACTGCTAGGCATTGCTTACCGGGTGACCGTCCTGAGGGGGTATATATAATGCGAGGCAGTAATGCCCGGTTGACCGTCAAGAGAGGGAATGTATACTGCGAGGCAGATCTGCCCGAGTGACCGTCCTGAGGGTGTATGTATACTGCGAGGCAGTACCGCTCGGGCGGCCGTCCTCTGGGGGTATGTATACTGCGAGGTAGTACTGCCAGGGTGTCCTATCTGCGGTGTTTGATTACTGTGAGGCAGTACTGCCCGAGTGACCGTAAAGTGGTGGTATGTATACTGTGAGGCAGTAGTGCCCGAGTGACCGTAAAGTGGTGGTATGTATACTGCGAGGCAGTAATGCCCGAGTGACCGTAAAGTGGAGGTATGTATACTGCAAGGCATTACTGACCTTGTGGCAGTCATGAGGGGGTATGTATACTGCGAGTCAATACTGCCCGGGCGACAGTCCTGTCAGGGTATGTATACTGCGATGCATTACTGCCAGGGTGAAAGTCCTGAGAGTGTATGTATGCTGCGAGGCAGTACTGCCAGGCTGACCGTCGTAAGAGTGTATGTATACTGCGAGGCAATACTGCCCGGGTGACTGTCCTGACAGTGAATGTATATTTCGATGATGTACTTCCAAGGCGACCGTCCTGAGGGTGTATGAAATATTGCGATTCAGTATTGACCGGGGGACTGTCCAGGGGGTGTATGTATACTGTCAGGCAGGACTGCCAGGGTGACCGACCTGAGGGTGTATGTATACTGCGAGGCAGTACTTCCCGGGTGACCGTCCTGAGGGTGTTCGCATTCTGCGAGGCGGAACTGCCCGGACGACCCTCTGCGGGAGTGTATAGTGCGAGGCAGTACTGCTCTGGTGACCGTCCTGAGAGTATATGTATACTGCTAGGCATTACTGACCTGGTGACCGTCCTGTGGAGGAATGTATACTGCGAGGCAGTACTGCTCGGGTGACCGTCCTGAGAGTATATGTATACTGCTAGGCATTGCTTACCGGGTGACCAACCTGAGGGGGAATGTATACTGCGAGGCAGTACTGCCAGGGTGACCTATCTGAGGTGTTTGTATACTGCGAGGCAGTACTGATCAAGTGACCTTCCTGTGGTGGTATGTATACGCGAGGCAGTAATGCGCTGTTGACCGTCATGAGAGGGAATGTATACTGCGAGGCAGATCTGCCCGGGTGACCGTTCTGCTGTGTTTGTATACTGCGAGGCAGTACTGATCGAGTGACCTTTCTGTGGTGGTAGGTATACTGCGAGGCAGTACTCCCCGAGAGACCGTAATGTGGTGGTATGTATACTGTGAGGCACTACTGCCCTAGTTAGAGTCCTGTGGAGGTAAGTATACTGCAAGGCAGTGCTCCCCGGGTGGCAGTCATGAGGGGGTATGTATACTGCGAATCAGTTCTGCCCGAGTGACCGTGCATTACTGCCCGGGTGACCGTCCTGTGGGTGTATGTATACTGTGAGGCAGTACTGCCCGGGTGACCGTCCTGTGGGTGTATGTATACTACGAGGCAGTACTGCCCGGTTGACCGTCCTGAGGGGTATGTATAGTGACGCTGTGCTGCCCAGGTGACAGTCCTCAGAGTGTATGTATGCTGCGAGGCAGTACTGCCAGGGTGACCGTCCTAAGAGTGTATGTATACTGCGAGGCAGTACTTCCCTGGTGACCGTCCTTAGAGTTTATGTGTATTGCGAGGAAGTACGTCCCAATCGACCGTCCTGAGGGTGTATGAAATATTGCAAGGCAGTACTGACCGGGGTACCGTCCTGAGGGTGTATGTATACTGCCAGGCAGGACTGCCACTGTGACCGTCCTGAGGGTGTATGTATACTGCTAGGCAGAACTTGTCGGGTGACAGTCCTGAGAAGGTATGAATACTGCGAGGCAGTACTGCCCGTGTGACAGTCCTAAGTATGTATACTGCGAGGCACTATTACCCGGGTGACCGTCCTGAGAGTATATGTGTACTGCTAGGCATTACTGCCCAGGTGACCGTCCTCTGGGGGTATGTATACTGCCAGGCAGTACTGCCTGGGTGACTGTCCTTGTGGGGGTATGTATATTGCGAGGCAGTACTGCCCACGTGACCGTCCTGACGGGGTATGTGTAATACTAGGCAGTACTTCCCGGGTGACAGTCCTGCAGGAGTATGTATACTTCGAGGCAGTACTCCTTTGATGACCGTCCTTAGGGGTATGTATACTGCGAGGCAGTACTTCCCGGGTGACCGTCCTGAGGGCGTATGTATACTGCGAGGCAGTATTACACTGGAGACCGTCCTGAGAGTATATGTATGCTGCTAGGCGTTACTGACCGGATGACCGTCCTAAGCGTGTATGTACACTGCCATGCAGTACTTCCCGGGTGACCGTCCAGTGGGGGTATGTATACTGCGAGACAGTACTGGCCACTTGACCGTCATGACTTGGCATGTGTAATGCGAGGCAGTACTACCCGGGTGACCGTCCTGCAGGAGTATGCATACTGCGAGGCAGTACTCCTTTGGTGACGGTCCTTAGGGGTATATATACTGCAAGGCAGTACTGCCCGAGTGACTGGCCTGTGAGGGTATGTATGCGTCGAGTCAGTACTGCCCGAGTGACCGTCCACAGGGGGTATGTATACTGCGAGACAGTTCTGCCCGAGAGACCGTCCTCTGGGGGTTTGTATACTCTGAGGCAGTAGCGCCCTGGTGACCATCCTGAGAGTATATGTGTACTGCTAGGCATTACTGACCGGGTGACCGACCTGAGGGGGTATGTATACTGCGAGGCAGTACTGCATGAGTGACCGTCCTGAAGGCAAATGTATAATGCTAGGCAGTATTGCCCAGGTGACCGTCCTGAGAGTATATGAGTACTGCTAAGCATTACTGACCGGGTGACCGACCTGAGTGGGTATGTATACTGCGAGGCAGTACTGCATGGGTGACCGTCCTGAAGGCATATGTATAATGCGAGGCAGTATTGCTCAGGTGACCGTCCTGAGAGTATATGTGTACTGCTAAGCATTTCTGACCGGGTGACCGACCTGAGGGGGTATGTATATTGCGAGGCAGTACTGCCACTGTGACCGTCATGTGGGGGCATGTATACTGCGAGGCAGTACTCCCCGGATGACCGTCCTTAGGATTTTTGTATACTGCGAAGCAGTATTACCCGAGTGACCGTCGTGTGGGGGTATGCATACTTCTACGCAGTACTTGCCGTGTGTCAGTCCTGAGAGGGAATGCACACTGCGAGGCAGTACTGCCTGGGTGACCGTCCTAAGGGTGTGTATACTGCGAGGCAGTACTGCCCGGGTGACCGTCCTGAGGGTGTATGCATACTGCGAGGCGGTACTGACCGGGTGACCGTCCTGATGGTTTATGAATACTGAGAGGCAGTGCTGCTCGGGTGACCGTCCTGAGCGGTTATTTATACTGCGAGGAAGCACTGCCTGGGTGACCGTCCTGAGGGGGTATTTATACTGTGAGGAAGTACTGCCCGAGTGGCCATCCTGAGGGGGTATGTATACTGCGAGGAAGTACTGCCCGAGTGACCGTTCTGTGGGGGTATGTAATACTGCGAGGCATTACTGCCCGAGTGACCATCCTGAGAGTGTATGTATACTGCGAGGCATTACTGCTCAAGTGACCGTCCATTGGGGGAATGTACACTGCGAGGCAGTACTGCCCGAGTGACTGTCCTGTGGGGGTACGTAATACTGCGAGGCAATACTGCCCGAGTCACCATCCTGAGGGTGTATGTATACTGCCGGGCAGTACTGCTCGAGCGACCGTCCTTTAGGGGTACTTAATACTGTGAGGCAGTACTGCCCGAGTCACCATCCTTAGGGTGTATGTATACTGTGAGGCAGTACTGCCAGGGTGACCTTTCTGTGGTGTTTGTATACTGCGAGGCAGTACTGCCTGAGTGACCCTCCTGTGGTGGTATGTATACTGCGAGGCAGTACTGCCCCGGTGACCGTCCATTGGCGGAATGTATACTGCGAGGCGGTACTGCCCGAGTAACCGTCATTTGGGGGTACGTAATACTGCGAGGCAGCACTGCCCGAGTCACCATCCTTAGGGTGTATGTATACTCTTAGGCAGTACTGCCAAGGTGACCTTTCTGCGGTGCTTGTATACTGCGAGGCAGTACTGCCTGAGTGACCCTCCTGTGGTGGTATGTATACTGCGAGGCAGTACTGCCCTGGTGACAGTCCTGTGGTGGTATGTATACTGCGAGGCAGTACTGCCCGAGTGGCAGACCTGAGGGGGTATGTATACTGCAAGGCAGTACTGCCCGAGTGACCGTAGTGTGTGGGTATGTATACTGCGAGGCAGTACTGCCCGAGTGACCGTACTGTGGGGGTATGTATACTGCAAGGCAGTACTGCCCAGGTGGCAGTCCTGAGGGGGTATGTATACTGCAAGGCAGTACTGCCCGAGTGACCGTCCAATGAGTGTATGTATACTGTGAGGCAGTTCTGCCCATGTGACCGTCATGACAGTGTATGTATATTGCGAGGAAGTACTGCCCAGGCGACCGTTCTGAGTGTGTAGGTAATATTGCGAGGCAGTACTGACCGGGGGGGCCTTGCACAGGGTGTATGTATACTGCCAGGCAGGACTGTCAGGGTGACCGTCCTAAGGGTGTATGTGTACTGCTAGGTATTACTGCCCGAGTGACCGTCCTGTGGGGAATGTATACTTCGAGGCAGTACTGCAGAGGAAACCGTTCTGTGGGTGTATGCATACTGCGAGGCAGTACTGCCTGGGTGTCCGTCCGGTGGGGGTGTGTATATTGCGAGGCAGTGCTGCCCGGGTGACCGTCCATAGTGGGTATGTATATTGCGAGGCAGTAGTGCCAGGGTGACCGTCCTGTGGAGGTATGTATATTGCGAGGCAGTACCCGGGCGACCGTCCTGTGGGGGTGTGTACACTGCTAGGCAGTAATGCCCGGGTGACCATCCTGTTAGTGTATGTATACTGCGAGGCAGTACTGCTCGAGTGGCCTTCTTGAAGTTGTATGTATACTGCGAGGCAGTACTGCCCGGGTGACCGTCCTCAAGGTGTATGTATACTGTGAGGTAGTGCTGCCAGGGTGACCTTTCTGCAGTGTTTGTATACTGCGAGGCAGAACTGCCCGATTGACCCTCCTGTGGTGGTATGTATGCTGCGAGGTAGTACTCCCTGGTGATAGTCCTGTGGAGGTATGTGTACTGCGAGGCAGTACTGCCCGAGTGGCAGTCCTGAGGGGGTATGTATACTGCAAGGCAGTACTGCCCGAGTGACCGTACTCTGGGGGTATGTATACTGCAATGCAGTACTGCCCTGGTGGTAGTCCTGAGGGGGTATATATACTGCAAGGCAGTACTGCCCGAGTGACCGTACTGTGGGGGTATGTATACTGCAAGGCAGTACTGCCCAGCTGGCAGTCCTGAGGGGGTATGTATACTGCAAGGCATTACTGCCCGGTTAACCGTCCTAATTGTGTATGTATACTGCGAGGCAGTACTCCCAGGGCGACCGTCCTCTGAGGGTATGTATACTGCGAGGTGATCTTGGTGGGGCAGCTCGGAGTTTGATGTTGTCATATTCGTGAGTGAGAAGTGTGCTTATTGTCATCTACAACGTCAACAAGCACTTGAATCCTCATTATATGGCGTCAGAGCAAGTTGCAAGCCCTCGTCGACTTTCCAACGATCTAATATTAGCTGAGTGGACTGGCTAGGGGACTCTGCCACGCTATATTCACTCTCGTGCAGCCCTCAACAGACGCTATAACATTGCATTGTACAGACCTCCTCAACGTCGATGTTATAAGTGTCAACGTTGGGGTCACATTGCCAGGAAACGCCCAGCAGTGTGTGCCAACGATCATCCTTCTGAACGGTGTTATGATGTGATCAAACAGCAACAGACTGTTGCTAAATAATGTATTAATTGTAAGACCTCGGGAGTTATAGCAGCTCATACTGACTGCAGTGTGAGGGCTGCCCACATCACAGCCAACCGCACCTCACCATGTACCCCTCATTATGACCCCCCAGGACTACCAGGTACCTCGAGTCTGAATACTGGCTCATGCCTGCCCTCAGACAATGAGGTTGAGCACCTCACCTGGGGAGCACGTCAACAGACCTCCATCATGTCGGCTGTCAATACCAGCCTAGCTTAGTCAGCTGACAGTCAGCCAAGGAGCTCAGCTGACCGGGGCTTCACGTCTCCAGATGTTCCAAGTCTTGTTCCTGTGGTATACAACCTGATGTCGCGCATAAGGGTACTGGAAACACAACAGTTTCTCCTGAAACAACAACTTGAGCAGCACAAGGAAATATGTGTAGAGTGTACCAATAACAAGAGTGTCACAATTTTCGAAAGCGAGTGTAAGGCTGCTGAACAAGGTGGTGGTGGTAGTGGTGGTGTCCTTAATTACAGTAATGACGAATTCAATAGTTGTGTTGATAACTATAGTGATCATCATGATGAGGGCAATGGTGTCCATGATGTTAGTAATAGTTATGAGCATAATATAAGTGGTGGTGCAGAGTGTGATGAGGGCAGTGGCGTCCTTAATGTTAGTAATCGTGATGAATGTAATTTAAGTGGTGGTGCAGAGTGTGATGAGGTTAACCACATTGACATTAATGTTGAATACAATACTGTTGATAAATGTAATGAACATAATGTTGGTAGTGGTGTTGGTGATGACAGTTATAGTGATGCTTGTAATGTTAGTGGGGGAGGGAATGTGAGTGGTGGTGTCACCTATCATACATTCACACATGAACAGCGTCGTGCTCTGTGTAAACAAAGACTCCCACGAGGCCTTACAACTGGAAGTGCACTTAACAAACTCATGGACCAGGGTAACACTGTTGACATTGATAAGGTCTGCTATTTATATGAACAATTTTTTCATTATGCTGAGAAACTCAACAAGATCCCTGGACTACTATAATGGATCTAAACTCGTATAAACTTTCTATATTAAGTTGGAATATTGCATCACTTAGAAAAAGACTTCCTGACCTTCATCATAAAGTAACCACTGAACCCATTGATGTTGTGTGTCTACAAGAGTGCAGAGTCCCTGAAAAATCCCAACCACCTAAATTGCCCTCATTTGTTGCATATAACCTCAGATCTACTAACTCTTGTGTTCTATATATTAAAAAATCACTTCCCCATCAATTTCTTGCACATAAGAAAACAGAGGGGCTACAATACCACGGTGTTAGGATTTATATAGGGAACTCTGCTCTCAACATATTTAACTTGTATGCTCCTGCTGATAAGTTTAATTACTTGGAGCTCCCAACTTGTGCTCATTCTGAACCTACTCTCATTATCGGCGATTATAATGCAAGACACAAAAACATTGGAAACTCACAATTTGGTAATCGTAATGGTAATCAACTGTTGTCACTCTTAAACAGTCATGATAATGTGCAAATTGTAGGTGACCTTGAACCCACACATATCTATGGAGGTGTCCTTGATCTGTGTCTGGGCTTCAACATTACTTCTGCCAGTTGTGAGTCTTCCATTGTAACTGATATAGCGTCTGACCATTTCCCAAAGGCTAACCTCATAAGATATTGGTAATACTACCCTTCCTGGTGGGAGATTCAAACGGAGGGTATGTATACTGCGAGACAGTCCTGCCCGGATGACCGTCCTAAGGATGTATGTGTACTGCGAGGATGTACTGCCCGGGTGACTGTCCTGAGGGTGTATGTATACTGCGAGGCAGTACTGCCGGGTGACCGTCAAGAGAGTGCATGTACATTGTGAGGCTGTACTGCCGCGGTGACCTTCCTGACGGTGTATGTAATACTGCGAGGCAGCACTGCTCGGGTGACCGTCCTGAGCGGTTATTTATACTGCGAGGAAGCACTGCCTGGGTGACCGTCCTGAGGGGGTATTTATACTGTGAGGAAGTACTGCCCGAGTGACCATCCTGAGGGGGTATGTATACTGCGAGGAAGTACTGCCCGAGTGACCGTTCTGTGGGGGTATGTAATACTGCGAGGCATTACTGCCCGAGTGACCATCCTGAGAGTGTATGTATACTGCGAGGCATTACTGCTCAAGTGACCGTCCATTGGGGGAATGTACACTGCGAGGCAGTACTGCCCGAGTCACCATCCTGAGGGTGTATGTATACTGCCGGGCAGTACTGCTCGAGCGACCGTCCTTTAGGGGTACTTAATACTGTGAGGCAGTACTGCCCGAGTCACCATCCTTAGGGTGTATGTATACTGTGAGGCAGTACTGCCAGGGTGACCGTTCTGCGGTGTTTGTATACTGCGAGGCAGTACTGCCTGAGTGACCCTCCTGTGGTGGTATGTATACTGCGAGGCAGTACTGCCCCGGTGACCTTCCATTGGCGGAATGTATAATGCGAGGCGGTACTGCCCGAGTGACCGTCATTTGGGGGTACGTAATACTGCGAGGCAGCACTGCCCGAGTCACCATCCTTAGGGTGTATGTATACTCTTAGGCAGTACTGCCAAGGTGACCTTTCTGCGGTGCTTGTATACTGCGAGGCAGTACTGCCTGAGTGACCCTCCTGTGGTGGTATGTATACTGCGAGGCAGTACTGCCCTGGTGACAGTCCTGTGGTGGTATGTATACTGCGAGGCAGTACTGCCCGAGTGGCAGACCTGAGGGGGTATGTATACTGCAAGGCAGGACTGCCCGAGTGACCGTAGTGTGTGGGTATGTATACTGCGAGGCAGTACTGCCCGAGTGACCGTACTGTGGGGGTATGTATACTGCAAGGCAGTACTGCCCAGGTGGCAGTCCTGAGGGGGTATGTATACTGCAAGGCAGTACTGCCCGAGTGACCGTCCAATGAGTGTATGTATACTGTGAGGCAGTTCTGCCCATGTGACCGTCATGACAGTGTATGTATATTGCGAGGAAGTACTGCCCAGGCGACCGTTCTGAGTGTGTAGGTAATATTGCGAGGCAGTACTGACCGGGGGGCCTTGCACAGGGTGTATGTATACTGCCAGGCAGGACTGTCAGGGTGACCGTCCTGAGGGTGTATGTGTACTGCTAGGTATTACTGCCCGAGTGACCGTCCTGTGGGGTTTGTATACTTCGAGGCAGTACTGCAGAGGAAACCGTTCTGTGGGTGTATGCATACTGCGAGGCAGTACTGCCTGGGTGTCCGTCCGGTGGGGGTGTGTATATTGCGAGGCAGTGCTGCCCGGGTGACCGTCCATAGTGGGTATGTATATTGCGAGGCAGTAGTGCCAGGGTGACCGTCCTGTGGAGGTATGTATATTGCGAGGCAGTACCCGGGCGACCGTCCTGTGGGGGTGTGTACACTGCTAGGCAGTAATGCCCGGGTGACCATCCTGTTAGTGTATGTATACTGCGAGGCAGTACTGCCCGAGTGGCCTTCTTCAAGTTGTATGTATACTGCGAGGCAGTACTGCCCGGGTGACCGTCCTCAAGGTGTATGTATACTGTGAGGTAGTGCTGCCAGGGTGACCTTTCTGCAGTGTTTGTATACTGCGAGGCAGAACTGCCCGATTGACCCTCCTGTGGAGGTATGTATACTGCGAGGCAGTACTGCCCGAGTGGCAGTCCTGAGGGGGTATGTATACTGCAAGGCAGTACTGCCCGAGTGACCGTACTCTGGGGGTATGTATACTGCAATGCAGTACTGCCCGGGTGGTAGTCCTGAGGGGGTATATATACTGTAAGGCAGTACTGCCCGAGTGACCGTACTGTGGGGGTATGTATACTGCAAGGCAGTACTGCCCAGCTGGCAGTCCTGAGGGGGTATGTATACTGCAAGGCATTACTGCCCGGTTAACCGTCCTAATTGTGTATGTATACTGCGAGGCAGTACTCCCAGGGCGACCGTCCTCTGAGGGTATGTATACTGCGAGGCAGTACTGCCGGGTGACCGTCCTGAGGGTGCATCGTATACTGGGAGGCAGTACTGCCCGGGTGACCGCCCTGTGGGGGAATGTACACTGCAAGTCAGTACTGCCAGAGTGACCGCCCTGTGGGGGTACGTATACTGTGAGACAGAACTGCCCGAGTTACCGTCCTGAGGGTGTATGTATACTGCGAGGCAGTACTGCCTGGGTGACCATCTTGAGGGTGGGATGTATACTGCGAGGCAGTACTGCCCGGGTGACCGTCCTGAGTGGGTATGTGTACGGCGAGACAGCATTGCCCTGGTGACAGCCCTGAGGGGGTAGGTATACTGCGAGGCAGTAATGCCCGGGTAACTGTCCTGAGAGGGATTTGTGCTGAGAGGAAGTACTGCCAGGGTGACCGTCCTGAGGGTGTATGTAATCTGTGAGGCAGTATTGCCCGGGTGACCGACCTGAAGGGGTATGTATACTGCGAGGCAGTACTGCCCGGTTGACCGTCTTGTGGGGGGTCTGCATACTGCTAGGCAGTTCTGCCCGAGTGACCGTTCTGTGGGGGTATTTATACTGCGAGTCAGTACTCGCAGGGTGACAGTCCTTAGAGGGTATGTATACTGCGAGGCAGTACTGCCCGGGTGATCGTCCTAAGGGTGTATGTATACTGCGAGGCAGTGCTGCCCAGGCGACCGACTGCTGAGGGTATGTATACTGCGAGGCAGAACTGCCCGGGAGACCGTCCTCACTATGTATGTATAATGCGACGCACTACTGCCCGGGTGACGGTCCTGAGGGGGTATGTATACTGCGAGGCAGAACTGCCCGAGTGATCGCACTGTTGGGGTATGTATACTGCGAGGCAGAACTGCCCGAGTGATCGCACTGTTGGGGTATGTATACTGCGAGGCAATACTCCCAGGATGAGGGTCCTGTGGGGGTACCTATACTGTGAGGCATTACTGCCCAAGTGACCGTCCTGATAGTGTATGTATACTGCGAGGCAGTACTGCCCGTGTGACCATCCTGAGGGGGTGTGCATACTTCGAGGCAGTACTGCCCGGGTTACCGTCCTGAGGGGGTATGTATACTGTGAGGCATTTCTGCCCGAGTGACAGTCCTGAGAGGGTATGTATACAGGGACGCATTACTGCCTGGGTGACCGTCCTTAGGGGGAATATATTCTGCGAGGCAGTACTACCAGAGTCACGGTCCTGTGGTGGTATGAATACTGCGAGGCAGCACTGACCTGGTGCCCGTCTTGAGGGGATATGAGTAATGCGAGACAGTACTGCCCGAGTGACCGTCCTGTGGGGGTATGTATGTTTCGAGGCAGTACTGCCCGAGTGACCGTCCTGCGGGGTATGTAAACTGCGAGGCAGTATTACCAGGGTGACCGTACTGTGGGGTTATGTATACTGTGAAGCAGTACTTCCAGGGTGGCAGTCCTGAGGGGGTTTGTGTACTGCGAGGAAGTATTCCCCGGTTGACCAACCTATGGGTGTATGTATACTGTGAGGCATAACCGCCTGGGCGAGCGTCCTTTGCGGGTATGCATACTGCGAGGCAGTACTGCCCGGGTGACCATTCTGAGGTTCTATGAATACTGCAAGGTAGTACTCACCGGGTGACCGTCCAGTAGGGGTATGTATAGTGCGAGGCAGTACTGCCCGGATGACCGTCCTGAGGGTGTATGTATACTACCAAGCGGTACTGCCCGGTTCACCGTCCTGGGGGTTATGTATACTGTTACGCTCTACTGCCCGAGAGACCGTCCTGAGAGTGTGTGTATACTGTGGAGCAGTACTGACCGGGTGACCGTCCTGTAGGGACATGTATACTGCGATGCAGTACTGCCAGAGTCACCGTCCTGTGGGGGTATGTTTACCGTGAGGCAGTACTTGTCGGGTGACAGTACTGAGAGGGTATGTATACTGCGAGGAAGTGCTGAGGTTAGGATTAAACGAAGAACTGAACCCTGGATGACTACTGAGATATTAGATAATATGAAATTCAGAGACCAGCTGCTAAAAAGATTTAAAGCAAACAGACAGGATATTGCAGCACTAAATGAATTCCAAAGGGTGAGGAACAGAGTACAGAGGCTTATAAAAGGAGCAAAGGCAAAGCACTATTGCTCAAAAATTGAAGAATATAAGCATAACCCCAGAAAGCTCTGGCAACAACTAAAACAGTTGGGATATAGCCATAAGCCAGTAGATAGGTCTAACATAGTACTCACTATCGATAATGAGGTATGCCACGAAACATCTAAGGTGGCAAATTGCTTTAATTCCTACTACACATCTGTTGCATCAACACTAGTAAGTAAACTACCAGCTGCATCAAATACCTTTAACACAGACTCTGATAAGTTTCAAACATACTATACCAATAAAGGGGTAACCCCAAACAGTTGTCAACTAGTAAGTGTATCTCATGACTTCATTCAAAAAGAACTAAGCAGGTTAAACCCAACTAAGAGCACAGGCCCTGATAACATCCCATCTAAGTTCCTAAAAGATGGTGCTTTTGAACTGTCAATCCCTATTGCTCACATAATAAATCTATCAATCACCACTAATACCGTACCGGAGGGGTTCAAGGAGGCCAGAGTTACTCCTATCTTCAAGAAAAATAATAGGTCTGATGTAAGCAACTATAGACCTGTTAGTATACTCAGTATAATATCTAAAATTCTGGAGAGGGCGGTGTATTCTCAAGTAGTTAAGTACCTTAATGACAACAGCATTCTCCATAGCTATCAATCGGGCTTTAGAAGATCCTACTCAACCGATACCTCCCTTATTAATCTGATGGATTACCTGAGAACTGAAATGTCAAAAGGGAACCTCATAGGTATGGTAACCTTAGACCTGCAAAAGGCCTTCGATACTGTCAACCACAGTATATTATGTAATAAACTTCAATCTATCGGTATAGGTTCTGTAGACTGGTTTAAGTCCTACCTTAGCAACAGGAGACAAATAGTCAAAATCAACAAAACGGAATCAGAACCCCTGCCGATAACATGTGGAGTTCCCCAAGGTAGTATTCTGGGTCCCTTACTATTCTTATGTTATGTCAATGATATGCCTATCAGTGTCAAGTGCAAACTCCTACTGTATGCAGATGACAGTGCTCTGTTAGTGACAGGTAAAGACCCACAAGATATTGCTAATGTTTTAACACTGGAACTGGAGTCCTGCACCAAATGGTTAGTAGACAACAAACTATCATTACACCTAGGGAAAACTGAAGCCATTCTCTTTGGAACGAAACATAAACTGAGAAGGGTAAATAATTTTAATGTTCAGTGTAATGGGGAGTCCATCACTTTGGTTTCATCAGTTAAATATCTGGGAATCCCCTTTGACCCATGCATGTCAGGAGAATTGATAGGGAACAGTGTAGTAAAGAAAGCGAATGCCAGGCTGAAGTTCCTGTATAGACAAGCACAGTGTCTACCTACTGAGGCTCGCAGGACCCTATGTCTAGCCCTTATACAATGCCATATGGATTACGCTTGCTCTTCTTGGTACTCTGCCTTGACAAAAATAACTGAAAGATAGACTGCAAATCACCCAGAACAAAATCGTAAGATTCATCCTGGGGCTGGGACCAAGAGAACATGTAGGCCAGGATGAATTACAGCAGTTGGATATGCTGAATGTTGAAGACAGAGTAAAACAACTGAAGCTAAATCATGTTTATAAAATTGCTCACGAACAGTGTCCAGAATATCTTGCTGTCAATTTTGTCAAGGTTGGGAACCAAAGCAATCATAGTACTAGGGGGAGAGAGCACAACTTTGTAGTACCCACAGTCAGTGGCCAGGCTTCAAACACCTTTTATTGTACAGCAATAAAGGAATGGAACAGACTACCCACAAATGTCAAGGCCAGTCATAGCTTGAACCAGTTCAAGAAGACTGCCAAAAAGTGTCTGATGAATGAAGCAACAGAAAGGGAGGGGAATGATTTTCTATTTTTTAGCTAAAATAGTAAATTTTACCTTATCCCAAGTAATGACCCTCGTATTGTAGATAGTCGTAATGACCCTCGGGTAGTAGATAGTCTTAATGACCCTCGTATTGTAGATAGTCTTAATGACCCTCGTGTAGTAGATAGTCTTTTTAGTATGATAATAAGATGTTATCTTCATTATAGAATAATAAGAAAATATTATAACCTTTATATTATAATAATAAGGTAAAAGGACCCCAATGGAAATAAGTCACTCTGTCTGACTTTTTTGGGTTATCCTAGGTTCTCTACACATATGCTGCAATGTATGAATTCTATGTAACTGTATTGTGTATACCTGAATAAATTTACTTACTTACTTACTTACTTGCCCAGGTGACCGTCCTAAGGGTGTATACTGCGAGACAGTATTGCCTGAGCGACCTTCCTGTGAGTGTATGTATACTGCGAGGCAGTACTGCCCAGGTGACCGTCCTAAGAGTGTATACTGCGAGACAGTATTGCCTGAGCGACCTTCCTGTGAGTGTATGTTTACTGCGAGACAGTACTGCCCGGGTGACCTTCCTGAGTTGGAATGTGTACAGCAAGTCAGTATTGCAAGATTGAACGCTCTGGGGGGTATGTATACTGCGAGGCAGTACGCCCCGGGTGACCTTACTGTGGGGGAACGTATACTGCAAGGCAGTACTGCCCGATTGACCGTCCTGATGGAGTATGAGTACTGAGAGGCAGTACTGCCCGAGTGACCGTCGTGAGGGTATACTGCGAGGCAGTACTCCCTGGGTGACCTTCATGTGCGGGTACGTATACCGCAAGGCAGTACTGCACGAGTGACCGTCCTGAGAGTGAATGTATATTACGAGGAAGTACTGTCCAGGCGACCGTCCAGACTGTGTGCGTATACTGCGAGGCATAACTGCCCGAGTGAGCGTCCTGAGGGGGTATGTATACTGCCAGGGTGACCGTCCTGTAGGGGTATGTATACAGCTAGGCAGTACTGCCTGGGCGACCGTCCTGAGAGGGTATGTATATTCTGAGGCAGTACTACCCGGGTAACGGTCCTGTGCGGGTTTATATACAGAGAGGCAGTACTGCCCGGGTGACCGTCCAGAGGGAGTATGTATATTGCGAGGTAGTACTGCCCACGTGAACGTGCTGTGTTTGTAATACTGCGAGGCAGTACTGCTCGGGTGATCGTCCTGAGGGGGTATGTGTTCCTAGAGGCAGTATTGCCAGGGTGACCGTCCTGAGGGTGTATGTATACTGCGAGGCAACACTGCCCTGGTGACCGTCCTGAAGGGGTGTGTATACTGCGAGGCAGTACTGCCCACGTGACCGTCCTTAGGTGGTATGTATACTGCGAGGCAGTGCTGCCTGGGTGACCGTCGTTTGCGGGTATGTATACTGTGAGGCAGCACTGCCGGCGTGACCGTCCTGACGATGTATGTATACTGCGATTCAGTAATGCCCGGGTGACCGTTCTGAATGGGTATGTTTACTGGAAGGCAGTACTGAACGGGTGACCGTCGTGTTGGGGTGTGTATACTGCGAGGCAGTATTGCCAGGGTGACCGTCCTAAGGGTGTATGTATAGTGCGAGGCAGTTCTGACCGAGTGAGCGTCCTGTTGGGGTACGTATACTGCGAGGCAGTACTGCCCGGGTGACCGTTCTGAGGGTGTTTGTATACTGCGAAGCAGTACTACCCGAGTGATCGTGCTGTGTAGGTATGTATACTGCGAGGCAGTACTGCCCATGTGAACGGCCTGAGGGTGTATGTATACTGAGAGGCGGTACTGCCCGGGCGACCGTCCTGAGGGTGTATGTATACTCTGATGCAGTACTGCCTGTGTGACCTTCCTCAGGGTGTATGCATACTGCTAGGCAGTACCGCTCCGGTGACCGGCCTGAGGGTGTATGTATATTGCGAGGCAGTGCTGCCCGGGTGACCTTCCTGAAGGTGTATGCGAGGCAATACCGCACGGGTGACCGTCCTGATGGGGAATGTATACTGCAAGGCAGCACTGCTAGGGTGACCATCCTGTAGAGGTATGTATACTGCGGGGCATTACTGCCCTGCTGACCGTCCTGTGTTAGTATGTATATTACGAGGCAGTACTGCCCGAGGGAACGCCCTGTGGGGATATGTATACTGCGAAGCAGTATTGCTCAGGTGACCGTTCTGAGAGGGTATGTATACTGTGAGGCAGCACTGCCTGCGTGACCGTTCTGAAAGGTTATCTGTACCGCGAGGCATTACTGCCCGAGTGACCGTCCAGTGGGGGTATGTGTATTTAGAGGCAGTGCTCCTCGGGTTACCGTCCTTAGAGGGAATGTATACTGTGAGGCAGCATTGCCTGGGTGACCGTCCTGTGGGAGAATGTATACTGCGATGCAGTACTGCCATGGTGACAGTCCTGAGAGTATATAAACCATACCCCCGGCCGGGATTGAACCCGCGGTCATAGAGTCTCAAAACTCCAGCCCGTCGTCTGTAAAAACTTGCATTTGTGGTCACAGAGGTGCCTGTGCTAACCTTCCTATGGTGTAGAAATATACCTAGTTGGATGAATCTTATTGTGGCTAGCTGGTCTAGTGGCTAACGCGACGGGCTGGAGTTTTGAGACTCTATGACCGCGGGTTCAATCCCGGCCGGGGGTATGGTTTATTTGCAATCGTGTCATTACGATTTCTTGAGTCTGAGAGTATATGTATACTGCTAGGCATTACTGCCCAGGTGAACGTCCTGAGGGGGTATGTGTGCTGCGAGGCAGTACTGACCTGGTGACCGTCCTGTTGGGGTACGTATACTGCGAGGCAGTAATGCACAGGTGTCTGTCACGAGGGTGTATGTATACTGCGAGGCAGTACAACCCAGGTGACCGTTCTGCGGGTGTTTGAATGCTGCGAGGCAGTACTGCTCGAGTGATCGTGCTGTGGAGGTATGTATACTGCGATGGCAGTACTGCCCGGGCGACCGTCCTGAGGGTGTATGTATACTGTGAGGCAGTACTGCCTGTGTGACCTACAAGAGGGTGTATGTATACTGTGAGGCAGTACCGCACGAGTGACCGTCCTGATGGGGAATGTATACTGCGACGCAGCACTGACAGGATGACACTTCTGAGGAGGTATGTATACTGCTGGGCATTACTGCCCAGGTGACCGTCCTGTGGTAGTATGTATACTGCGAGACAGTACTACCCGGGTGACCGTCCTGAGTGTGTATGTATACTACGAGGCAGTTCTGCCCGGGTGACCGTCCTGAGCTGGTATGAATACTGCGAGGCAGCACTGCCCGAGTGACCGTCCTGTGGGGATATGTATACTGCGATGCAGTACTGCCCATGTGACCGTTCTGAGGAGGTATGTATACTACGAGGCAGCACTGCCTGTTTGACCGTTCTGAAAGGGTATGTGTACCGAGAGGCCTTACTGCCCCAGAGACCGTCCTGTGGGTGTATGTATACTTCGAGGCAGTGCTCCCAGGGTTACCGTCCTTAGGGGGTATGTATACTGCGATGCAGCATTGCCTAGGTGACAGTCCTGTGGGGGAATGAATACTGTGAGGCAGTACTGCCCGGGTGACCGTCCTTTGGGGGTACGTATACTGCGAGCAAGTACTACCCAGGTGACAGTCCTGATTGGGTATGTATACTGCAAATCAGTATTGCCCGGGTGATCGTCCTAAGGGTGTATGTATACTTCAAGGCAGTAATTCCCGGACGACCGTCCTAAGAGGGTATGTATACTGCGAGGCAGTACTGCCCGTGTGACCGTCCTGAGGGTGTATATATAGTGCGAGGTAGTACTGACCAGGTGACCTTCCTGAGCGTGTATGTATACTGTCAGGCAGTACTGTCCGTGTGACCGTCCTAAGGGGGTATGTATACGGTGAGGCAGTACTGCAAGTGATCGTCCTGTGGGGGTATGTATACTGCGAGGCAGTACTGCCAGGGTGACAGCCCTGAGAGTATATGTGTACTGCGAGGCATTATTGCCCAGGAGACCGTCCTGAGGGGGTATGTGTACTGCGAGGCAGTACTGCCCTGGTGATCGTCCTGTTGGAGTATGTGTACTGCGAGGCAGTACTGCCCGGGTGACCGTCCTGGTGGTGTATGTATACCTCGAAGCAGTTCTCTCCGAGTAGCCTTCCTGTCGGTGTATGAACACTGCGAGGCAGTACTGCTCGCGTGACCGCCTTGTGTGTGTATGTATACTGCGAGGCAGTACTGCAAGGACGACGATCCTGAGGGGGTATGTATACTGCGAGGCCGTAGTGCCCTGGTAACCTTCCTGTGGGGCTTTGTATTCTGAGAGGCAGTTCTGCCGGGGAGACCGTCCTGAGGGTGATTGTGTACTTCGAGGCAGTACTGCCCGTGTGACCGTCCTGAGGGTGTATGTATGCTGCGAGGCAGTACTGCCCGTGTGACCGTCCTGAGGGTGTATGTATGCTGCGAGGCAGTACTGCCCGGGCGACCGTCCAATGGGGGTGTGTATACTGCGAGGCAGTACTGACCCGTTGACCGTTCAGACAGTGTATGGGTGCTGCAAATCAGTACTGCGCGATCGACCGTCCAGTGGGGGAATGTACACTGCGAGGCAGTATAGACCGGTTGACCTTTCTGAGTGTGTATGTATACTGCGAGGCAGTACTGCCCGGGTGACCGTCATGAGGGTGAATGTATACTGCGAGGTAGTACTGACGAGGTTACCTTCCTGAGCGTGTACGTACACTGCCAGGCAGTACTGTCCGTGTGACCGTCCTAAGGGGGTATGTATACAGTGAGGCAGTACTGCAAGTGATCGTCCTGTGGGGGTATGTATACTGCGAGGCAGTACTGCCAGGGTGACAGTCCTGTTGGGGTATGTGTACTGCGAGGCAGTACTGCCCGTGTGGCCGTCATGAAGGTGTATGCATGCTGCGAGGCAGTACTGCCCGGGCGACCGTCCAATGGGGTGTGTATACTGCGAGGCAGTACTGACCCTTTGACCGTTCAGAGAGTGTATGTATACTGCAAATCAGTACTGCAAGATCGACCGTCCAGTGGGGGAATGTACACTGCGAGGCAGTACAGACCGGGTGACCTTTCTGAGTGCGTACGTATACTGCGAGGCAGTACTCCTTGGGTGACCTTCATGACTGGGTATGTATACTGCTAGGCAGTATTGCCCGGGTGACCGTCCTGAGGGCGATATATAGTGCTCGACATTATTGCCCGGGTGACCGTTCTGTGGGTGTATGTATTCTGCGAGGCAGTACTGCACAGGTGGTCATCCTGAGGGTGTATGTATACTGCGAGGCAGTATTGCCAGGTTGACCGTCCTGAGAGGGTATGCATACTGCGAGGCAGTACTGCCCAGGAGACCGTCTTGAGGGTGTATGAATACTGCGAGGCTATGAAGAATGTTTGATCATCCTGAGGGTGTATGTATAATCCGAGGCAGTACTGCACGGGCGACCTTCCTTTGAGGGTATGTGTACTGCTAGTCAGTACAGCACGGGTGACCGTCTTGAGGGTGTATGTATACTGCGAGGCAGTACTGCCCAGCTGGCCGTCCTGTGAGGGTATGTATATTGCGAGGCGATACTGCCCGGGTGACCGTCCTGTGGGGGTATGTATATTGCGAGGCAGTACTGCCCGGGTGACCGTCCTGTGGGGGTATGTATATTGGGAGCAGTACTACCCGGGTGGCCGTCCTGAGGGTGTATGTATACTGCAAGGCAATGCTACCCGGGCGACCGTCCTGAGGGGGTATGTATACAGCGAGGCAGCACTGTCCGGGTGACCGCCATGAGGGGGTATGTGTACTGCAAGGGAATACTGCCCGGGTGACTGCCCTGTGTGAGTATGTATACTGTGAGGCAGTACTTCCAGGGCGACCGTCCTGTGGGGGTACGTATACTGCGAGGCAGTACTGCCCGAGTAACCGTCCTGAGGGCGTATGTATACTGCGAGGCAGTACTGCCTGGGTGACCGTTCTGAATGGGTATGCTTACTGTGAGGCAGTACTGAACGGGTGGACGTCCTGTGGGGGTTCGTATACTGTGAGGAAGTACTCCCCGGGTGACCTTCTTTGGGGGTACGTATACTGTGAGGCAGTACTGCCCAGGTGAGAGTCACGAGGGTGTATCTATACTGCGAAGCAGTGCAGCCCAGGTGACCGTTCTGTCGGTGTTTGTATACTGCGAGGCAGTATTGCAAGAGTGATCGTGCTGTGGAGGTATGTATACTGCGAGGCAGTACTGCCTGGGTGAACATCTTGAGGGTGGGATGTATACTGCGAGGCAGTGCTGCCCGGGTGACCGTTCTGAATGATTGTGGTTACTGTGAGGCAGTACTGCCAGAGTGACCGCCCTGTGTGGGTATGTATACTGCGAGGTAGTACTTCCCGGGCGACCGTCCTGTGGGGGTACGTATACTGCGAGGCAGTACTGCCCGAGTGGCCGTCCTGATGGTGTATGTATACTGCGAGGCAGTACTGCCTGGGTGAATATCTTGAGGGTGGGATGGATACTGCGAGGTAGTGCTGCCCGGGTGACCGTTCTGAATGGGTATGCTTACTGTGAGACAGTACTGAACGGGTGGCTGTCCTGAGGGTGCATGTATAGTGTGAGGCAGTACTGTCCGAGTGAGCGTCCTGTTGAGGTACGTATACTGCGAGGAAGTACTGCCCGGGTGAACGGCCAGAGGGTGTATGTATACTGCGAGGCGGTATTGCCCGGGCTACCGTCCTGAGGGTGTATGTATACTGTGAGGCAGTTCTGCCTGTGTGACCTTCCTTAGGGCATATGTATACTGGAGGCAGTACCTCTCCGGTGACCGGCCTGAGGGTGTATGTATACTGCGAGGCAGTGCTGCCCGGGTGACCTTCCTGAGGGTGTATGTATACGGCGAGGCAGTACCGCACGGGTGACCGTCCTGGTGGGGAATGTATACTGCAAGGCAGCACTGCGAGGGTGACCGTTTTGTGGAGGAATGTATACAGCAAGGCAATACTGCCCAGGTTACCATTGTGACAGTGTATGTAATGCTTGGAGGCAGTACTGCTCGAGTGACCGTCCTGTGGAGGTATGTATACTGCGGGGCATTATTGCCCTGCTGGCCGTCCTGTGGTAGTATGTATATTCCGAGACAGTGCTACCCGGGTGACCGTCCTGAGTGTGCATGTATACTACGAGGCAGTACTGCCCGGGTGACCGCCCTAAGGGTGTTTGTATACTGCAAGGCAGTAATGCCCGGGCGACCGTCCTAAGAGGGTATGTATACTGCGAGGCAGTACTGCCAGGGTGACCGTCCTGAGGGTTTATGTATACTGCGAGGTAGTACTGCCCAGATGACCTTCCTGAGCGTGTATGTATACTGCTAGGCAGTACTGTCCGTGTGACCGTCCTGAGTGGGTATGTATATGTGAGGCATTGCTGCCAGTGATCGTCCTGTGGGGGTATGTATACTGCAAGGCAGTACAGCGTGGGTGTCCGTCCTGAGAGCGTAGGTATACTGCGAGGCAGTACTGCGAGGGTGACAGTCCTGAGAGTGTATGTATACTGCGAGGCATTACTACCCAGGTGACCGTCCTGATGGGGTAAGTGTACTGCGAGGCAGTACTGCCCTGGTGACCGTCCTGTTGGGGTATGTATACTGCGAGGCAGTAGTGCCCGGGTGACCGTTCTGTGGGCGCATGTATACTGCGAGGCACTACTGCCGGGTTGTCCGTCCTGAGGGCGTATGTATGTTGCGAATCAGTACTGCCCGGGGGACCGTTCTGAGGGGGGTATGTATATTGCGAGGATGCACTGCCCGTATGACGGTCGTTAGGGTGTATGTATACTGAGAGGCAGTACTGCCCGGATAAGCGTCAAGTGGGGGTTTGTGTACTGAGAGACAGTACTCCCCGGGAGACCGTCCTGAGGGTGTATGTATACCGCGAATCAATACTGCCCGGGTGACCGTCCTGTGGGGTTATGTATACTGTGAGGCAGTACTGCCCGTGTGACAGTCCTGTGGGGATCTGAATATTGCGAAGGAGTAGTGCCCAGGTGACCGTCCTGTTCGGGTATGTGTACTGCGAGGCAGTACTGCCCGCGTGACCGTCCTGTGGGGGTATATATGCTGCGAGACAGCACTGCCCGAGTGTCCGTCCTGTGGGGGTATGCATACTGCAAGGCAGTACTGCCCGGATTACCGTCCTAAGGGTGTATGTACACTGCAAAGCAGTCCTGCCCGAGTGACCGTCCTATTGGTGCATGTATAGTGCGAAGCTGTACTGCCCGTGCGACCGTCCTGTGAGGGTGTGTATACTGCGAGGCAGTACTGCCGGGTGACCGCCCTGTGGTGGTATGTATACTGCGAAGCAGTAATCCCCAGGTGACCGTCTTGTGGGGCTTCGTATACTGCGAGCCAGTACTGCGCGAGTGACCGTTCTGAGGGTGTATGTTTACTGCGAGGCAGTACTGCCCGGGTGACCGTCCTGAAAGGGTATGTATACGGCGAGGCAGCACTGCCCAGGTGACCGTTCTGTGGGTGAATGTATTCTGCGAGGCAGTTCTGCACGGGTGATCATCCTGAGGGTGCATGTATACTGCAAGGCAATACTGCCAGGTTGACCGTCCTGAGAGGGCATGCATACTTCGAGGCAGTACTGCCCAGGAGACCGACCTGAGGGTGTATGTATACTGTGAGGCTATAAAGAATGAGTGATCATCCTAAGGGTGTATGTATATTCTGAGGCAGTACTGCCCGGGAGGCCTTCCTTTGAGGGTATGTGTACTGCGAGTCAATACTGCCTGGGTGACCGTTCTGAGGGTGTATGTATACAGCGAGGCAGTACTGCCCGGCTGACCGACCTGTGCGGGTATGTATACTGCGAGGCAGTACTGCCCAGGTGACCGTCCTGTGGGGGTATGTATATTGCGAGGCAGTACTTCCCGGGTGACCGTCCTGAGGGTGTATGTATACTGCGAGGCAGTACTTCCCGGGTGACCGTCCTGAGGGTGTATGTATACTGCAAGACAGTACTGCCTGGGTGACAGTACTTTGGTGGTATGTATACTGCGAGGCAGTACTGCCCAGGTGACAGTCCTGTGGTGGTATGTATATTGCGAGGCAGTACTGCCCGGGTGACCCTCCTGTGGTGGCATGTATATTGCGAGGCAGTACTGCCCAGGTGGCCGTCCTGAGGGTGTATGTATTATGCGAGGCACTACTGCCCGGGTGACCGTCCTGTCGGGGTATATATAATGCGGGGTAGTATTGTCCGAGTGATCGTCCTCTTGGGGTATGTATACTGCCATGCAGTACTGACCGAATGACCGTCCTGTGGGGGTATGTATACCGTGAGACAGTACCGCCCGTGTGACAGCCCTGTGGGGATTAAGTATATTGCGAAGCAGTACTGCCCCGGTGACTTCCTGTTCGGGTATGTATACTGCGAGGCAGTACTGCCCGTGCGTCCGTCCATTGGGAGTGTGTATACTGCGAAGCAGTACTGACCGGTTGACTGTTCAGAGAATTTATGTATACTGCAAATCAGTACTTCCCGATCGACCGTCCAGTGGGGGAAAGTATACTGCGAGGCAGTACAGACCGGGTGACCTTTCTGAGTGTGTAAATGCTCTGCGAGACAGTACTCCCAGGGTGACCTTCCTGACGGGGTATGTATACTGCGATGCAGTATTGCCTGGGTGACAGTCCTGAGGGCGAATGAATAGTGCTCGGCATTACTGCCCGGGTGACCGTTCTGTGGGTGTATGTATTCTGCGAGGCAGTACTGCATGGGTGATCATCCTGAGGGTGCATGTATACTGCAAGGCAATACTGCCAGGTTGACCGTCTTGAGAGGGCATGCATACTTCGAGGCAGTACTGCCCAGGAGACCGACCTGAGGGTGTATGTATACTGCGAGGCTATAAAGAATGGGTGATCATCCTGAGGGTGTATGTATATTCCGAGGCAGTACTGCCCGGCTGACAGACCTGTGCGGGTATGTATACTGCGAGGCAGTACTGCCCGGGTGACCGTCCTGTGGTGGTATGTATATTGCGAGGCAGTACTGCCCATGTGACCGTCCTGTGGGGGTATGTATATTGCGAGGCAGTACTTCCCGGGTGACCGTCCTGAGGGTGTATGTGTACTGCGAGGCAGTACTGCCCGGGTGACAGTACTTTGGTGGTATGTACATTGTGAGGCAGTACTTCCCGGGTGACCTTCCTGCGGTGGTATGTATATTGCGAGGCAGTACTTCCCGGGTGACCGTCCTGAGGGTGTATGTATACTGCGAGGCAGTACTGCCCGGGTGACAGTACTTTGGTGGTATGTACATTGCGAGGCAGTACTTCCCGGGTGACCGTCCTGCGGTGGTATGTATATTGCGAGGCAGTACTTCCCGGGTGACCGTCCTGAGGGTGCATGTATACTGCGAGGCAGTACTGCACGGGTGACAGTCCTGTGGTGGTATGTATATTGCGAGGCAGTACTGCCCGGGTGACCCTCCTGTGGTGGTATGTATATTGCGAGGCAGTACTGCCCAGGTGACCGTCCTGAGGGTGTATGTATTATGTGAGGCACTACTGCACGGGTGACCGTCCTGTCGGGGTATATATAATGCGGGGTAGTATTGTCCGAGTGATCGTCCTCTTTAGGTATGTATACTGCCATGCAGTACTGACCGAATGACCGTCCTGTTGGGATATGTATACCGTGAGACAGTACCGCCCGTGTGACAGCCCTGTGGGGATAAGTATATTGCGAAGCAGTACTGCCCCGGTGACCTCCTGTTCGGGTATGTATACTGCGAGGCAGTACTGCCCGGGTGACCGTCCTGTGGGGGTATACATGCTGCGAGGCAGTACTGCCCGAGTGTCTGTCTTGTGGGGGTTTGTATACTGCGAGGCAGTACTGCCCGCGTGACAGTCCTGAGAGGGTATGAATGCTGGGAGGCAGTACTGCCCGGGTGACCGTCCTGTGGGGTTATGTATACTGTGAGGCAGAACTGCCCGTGTGACAGTCCTGTGGGGGTATGTATACTGCGAAGCAGTACTGCCCTGGTGACTGTCCTGAGGTGGTATATATGCTGCGAGGCAGCACTGCCAGAGTGTCCGTCCAGCGAGAGTATGTATACTGCGAGGCAGTACTGCCCGGGTTACCGTCCTAAGGGTGTATGTACACTGCGAAGCAGTACTGCCCGGGCGACCGCCCATTGAGGGTATGTGTACTGCGAGGCAGTACTGCCCCGATGACCGTCCTGACCGTGTATGTATACTGCGAGGCAGTACTACCCGGGCGACCGTCCTGAGGGGATACGTATACAGCGAGGCATCACTGCCCGCTTGACTGTCATGAGGGGGTATGAACAATGCGGGGCATTATTGCCCGACTGATCGTGGTCTGCGGGTATGTACACTGCCATGCAGAACTGACGAAATGATCGTCCTGTGGGGATATGTATACTGCGAGCAGTCCTGCCCGAGTGACCGTCCTTAGGGTGCATGTATAGTGCTAAGCAGTACTGCCCGAGCGTCCGTCCTGTGAGGGTGTGTATACTGCGAGGCAGTACTGCCGTGTGACCGCCCTGTGAGGGTATGTATACTACGAGTCAGTTCTGCCAGAGTGACCGCCCTGTGGTGGTATGTATACTGCGAGGCAGTAATCCCCAGGTGACCGTCCTGTGGGGATAAGTATACTGCGAGCCAGTACTGTGCGAGTGACCGTCCTTAGGGTGTATGTATACTGCAAGGTAGTACTGCCTGGGTGACCGTCTTGAGGGTGGTATGTATACTGCGAGGCAGTACTGCCCAGGAGACCGTCCTGAGTGGGTATGTATACGGCGAGACAGCACTGCCCAGGTGACCGTCCTGTGGGGGTATGTATGCTGTGAGGCAGTGCTGCCGGGGTGACAGTCCTATGGGGATATATATATTTCGAATCAGTACTGCCCGGGTGACCGTCCTGTTTGGGTATGTATACTGCGAGGCAGTACTGCTCGGGTGGCAGTCTTGTGGGGGTATATATGCAGCGAGGCAGTACTGCCCGAGTGTCCGTCCTGTGGGGGTATGAATACTGCGAGGCAATACTGCCCGGGCGACCGCCCATTGAGGGTACGTATACTGCGAATCAGTACTATCCGGGTGACCATCCTGAGGGGGTATGTATACTGCGAGGCAATACTACCTGGGTGAACTACCTGAGGGTATATGTATACTGTGAGGCAGTACTGCCCGGGTGATCGTCCTCTGTGGGGTATATATACTGCGAGGCAGTACTGCTTGGGTGGCAGTCTTGTGGGGGTATATATGCTGCGAGGAAGTACTGCCGGAGTGTCCGTCCTGTGGGGGTATGTATGCTGCTAGGCAGTACTGCCCGGGTGACAGTCGTGAGAGGGTATGAATGCTGCGAGGCAGTACTGTCCGGGTTACCGTCCTAAGGGTGTATGTATACTGCGAAGCAGTAATGCCCGGGCGACCGCCCATTGAGGGTATGTATACTGCGAGGCAGTACTGCCCGGATGACCGTCCTGAGGGTGTATGAATACTGCGAGGCAATACTGCCCGGGCGACCGCCCATTGAGGGTACGTATACTGCGAGGCAATACTACCCGGGTGAACTACCTGAGGGTATATGTATACTGCGAGGCAGTACTGCCCGGGTGACCGTCCTCTGTGGGGTATATATACTGCGAGGCAATACTTCCCGAGTGACCGTCCTGATGGTGTATTTATACTGCGAGGCAGTTCTACCCTGGTCACCATCCTAAGGGTGTATGTATACTGCGAAGCAGTACTGCCCGGGCGACGGTTCTGAGGGTGTATGTATTCTGCGAGGCAGTACTACCCGCGCGACCATCATGAGGGGGTATGTATACAGTGAGGCAGCACTGCCCGGGTGACCGTCCTGATGGGATATATATTATGCAAGGCAGTACTGTCCGGGTGACAGTCCGTTGGGGGTATGTATGCTGCGAGGCAGTACTGCCCGAGTGTCCGTCTTGTAGGGGTATATATTCTGCTTGGCAGTACTGGTCGGGTGACAGTCTTGAGAAAGTATGATTACTGCGAGACAGTACTACCCAGGCGACCATCATGAGGGGGTATGTATACAGCGAGGCAGCACTGCCCGGGTGACCGTACTGAGGGGGTATATGTACTGCCAGGCACAACTGCCCATGTGACCGTCCTTTGGGTGTATGAATATTTCGAGGTAATATTGCCCGAGTGATCGTCCTCTGGGGGTATGTATACTGCCAGGCAGTACTGCCCGAATGACCGTCTTGTGGGGGTATGTACACTGCGGATCAGCCCTGCCCGAGTGACAGTCCTGAGAGGCTTTGTATACTGCGAGACAGTCCTGCCCGGATGACCATCCGTAGGGTGTATGTATAGTGCGAAGCAGTACTGCCCGGGCGACCGCCCTGTGAGGGTATGTATACTGCGAGTCAGTACTATCCGGGTGACCGTCCTGAGGGTGTATGTATACTGCGAGGCAGTACTGCAAGGATCACCATCCGTAGGGTGTATGTATAGTGCGAAGCAGTACTGCCCTGGTGACCGTCCTGAGGGGGTACGTATACTGCGAGTCAGTACTATCCAGGTGACCATCTTGAGGGGGTATGTATACTGCAAGGCAGTACTGCCCGGTTGACCCTCCTGTTGGGGTATGTATACTGCAAGGCAGTACTGCCCGGTTGACCCTCCTGTTGGGGTATGTATACTGCGAGGCAATACTGCCCGAGGGACCGTCCTGAGGGTGTAATTATACTGCGAGGCAGAACTACCCGGGTGACCTTCCTGAGGGTGTATGTATTCTGCGAAGCAGTACTGCCCGGGCGATCGCCCTATGAGGGTATGTATACTGCAAGGCAGTACTGCCCGCATGACCGTCCTGAGGGTGTATTTATACTGCGAGGCAGTACTACCCGGGTGACCGTCTTGATGGGGTAAGTACACGGCAGGGCAGCCTTGCCCGCATGAGCGTCCTGAGGGGGTATATGTACTGCGATGCAGTACTGCCCGGTGGTCCGTCCTGTGGGGGTATGTATACAGCGAGTCTGTACTGCCCGGGTGACCGTCCTGTGGGGGTATGCATACTGTGAGGCAGAACTGCGCAGGTGACCGTCCTTTGGGGGTATGTATATTGCGAGTCAGTACTGCCTTTGTGACAGTCCTGTGGGGGTATATATACTGCGAGTCAGTACTGCCCACGTGACTGCTCTGTGGGGGTATGAATACTGCGAGCCAGTATTCCCCGTGTGACCGTCCTGTGGGGGTATGTATACTGAGAGGCAGTACTGCCCGGGTGACCGTTTTGATGGTGTATGTATACTGCGAGGCAGTACAGCCCGAGTGACCGTCCTGAGGGTGTATGTATTGTGCGAGGCAGTACTCCCCGGGTGACCCTCCTGTGGGGGTATGTATACTGTGAGGCAGTTCTGCCCGGGTGGCTGTCCTGCGAGCGTATGTATACAGCGAGGCAGTACCGCCCGTGTGATCCTCCTGTGGGGGTATGTATACTGCGAGGCAGTACTGCCCGGGTGACCATCATGAGGGGGTATGTATACTTGGAGGCAGTACTGCCCAGGTGACCGTCCTGTGGAATTACCTGGAGTTTACCTGAAGATTATTCCGTTGATCAACACCCCCGCCGCCCAGTCCATGACCAGGCCTCCCGGTGGATCAGGGCCTGATCAACCAGGCTGTTACTGCTGGCAGCACGCAGTCCAACGTACGAGCCACAGCCCGGCTGATCCGGCACTAACTTTAGGTATCTGTCCAGCTCTCTCTTGAAGGCATCCAGGAGTTTATTGGTAAATTACCCTAATGCTTGATGGGAGGCTGTTGAACAGTCTTGGGCCCCGGACACTTATGGTGTTTTCTCTTAGTGTACCAATGGCGCCCTTAGTTTTAATTGGAGGTATTTTGCATCGCCTGCCCAGTCTTTTACTTTCGTAGGGAGTGATTTGTGTGTGCAGATTCGGGACCTTTCCTTCCAGGATTTTCCAAGTGTAGATTATGATATATCTCTCCCTCCTGCGTTTCAACGAGTACAAGTCAAGTGCTTCCAAGTGTTCCCAGTGGATAAGATGCTTGACAGAACTTATACTTGCAGTAAAGTATTTCTGTACACTCTCTAGAGCTTCAATTTCACCTGGTTTGAATGAAGATGTTAATGCACAGCAGTATTCCAGTCAGGAGAGAATAAGTGATTTGAAAAAGATCATTATTGGCTTGGCATCTCTCGTTTTGAACGTTCTCATTATCCATCCTATCATTTTTTTTCTGACTTGTGATCGTGGCACTGTTGTGTTCCTTGAAAGTGAGATCCTCAGATATTACTACTCCCAGATTCCTTACATTATTTTTCCGCTCTATTGTATGGCCAGAGTTTGTAGTATACTCTGTTCTAGTTATTATCTCTTCCAGTTTTCCATAACGGAGTAGTTGGAATTTGTCCTCATTGAACATCATATTGTTTTCCGTTGCCCACTGGAAAAATTTGTTTATATCTTCTTGGAGGTTAACCGCGTCCTCAGCAGATGACAGCCTCATGCAGATCCTAGTATCATCCGCAAAGGATGATACGGTGCTGTGGTGTATATCTCTGTCTATGTCTGATATGAGGATGAGGAATAAGATGGGGGCGAGTATTGTGCCTTGTGGAACAGAACTCTTCACTATGGCAGCCTCCCATTTGACTCTGTTAACCACTACTCTTTGTGTTCGACTTGTTTGGAAGTTGAAAATTCATCTCCCCACTTTCCCAGTTATTCCTTTAGCACGTATTTTGTGCGCTATTACGCCATGATCGCATTTGCCAAACGAATTTTGCAAAGTCTGTGTATATTACATCTACATTCTGATTTTCTTCCATTGCATCCAAGGCCATATCATAGTGATCCAGTAGTTGTGAGAGGCAGGAGCGACCTGCTCTGAACCAATGTTGCCCTGGATTGTGCAGATTTTGGGAATCCAGGTGATTTGCAATCCTGCTTCTTAGCACTCTTTCAAAGATTTTTATGATGTGGGATGTCAGAGCTATTGGTCTATAGTTCTTAGCTAATGCTTTGCTGCCACCTTTATGGAGTGGGGCTATATCTGTTGTTTTAAGTGACTGGAATTTCACCCATGTCCAAGCTCCTCCTCCATACTGTACTTAGGGAACGCGAGAGGGGTTTCTTGCACTTCTTAACGAGTCTGGGCCTGGGACTGAGTGCATGGGCATGTTGTCAATGGCTTTTTCGAAGTCTATCGGAGTTATGGTAATGTCGGAAATCTGGCATACATTTATGGAGTTATGAGGCTCATTCATGAAGAAATCATTTGGGTCGTCGATCCTCAGACTGATTAGTTGCTCACTAAACACTGGGATTTCAGTATTTCACTCTTTTTTTCTGTGTAAGTCACATCCTGTCTGAGTAAGGTCATAATACTAGATGTGGTATTTGCCTTGTTTTTGTCATATGAAAAGAAATATTTCGAATTTCTTTCAATTTCACTAATAGCTTTAAGCTCCTCCTGTCTCTCCTGGTTTCTGTAAGAGTCATTTAACTTAAGTTCGATAGTTTCCACTTCCCTGGTCAGCGCCTCCTTTCGTATATCAGATATTCTAGCACTCCTGAGGAGTTCAGTGACTCTTCGTCGTCTTCTGTAGAGGGAGCATCTTTCTCTCTCCAGTTTACTCCTGCTCTTCTTCTTTCTTAGGGGAATATGCCTAGAACATGCTTCAGCAGCCAGGAAGTTGATCCTTTCTAGGCACTGGTTTGGATCCATGTTATTTAAGTTATCTTCCCAACATGTTTCATTTAGGATATGGTTTACTTGGTCCCAGTTGATGTTCTTGTTGTTGAAGTTGTATTTTGTGAAGACACCTTCACAGGTACATGCATTCTGCTGATCAGGACCCCTATGCATGTACGTCTGGACTTCGATTAGGTTGTGATCGGAATTAGTTGTTTTGGATATCCTTATGTCTCTTATCAGGTCCTCATTATTTGTGAAGATAAGGTCAAGTGTGTTTTCTAGTCTTGTTGGCTCCACTATCTGCTGGCTTAAACCTCCGGGGATTGTTTCAGCTATAACATTATTTCCTACATTCTTCCATTTTGTATGCCTTAGGTTGAAATCACCAAGCAGTAAGATGTTTGGGGATGGAGCTAAAAGGCTTTCCAGACAGTAATCAATTTTCAGTAGCCGTTCCTTGAACTGTTGTGAGGTTGCATCTGGTGGCTTATATACAATCACAATGACTAGGTTTTGGTTCTCGATATATCTTTATTGATAGAACTTCAACTACCTCATTTGTGGTGTTCAGCAACTCCGTATACTGCGAGGCATTTCTGTCCGGGTGACCGTCCTGTGAGTGTATGTATACTGCGAGGAAGTACTGACCGGTTGACAGTCCTGTGGGGGAATGTAAACTGTGTGGCAGTACTGCCCAGGTGACCGTCCTCAGGAGGTATGTATACTGCGAGGCAGTACTACCCGGGTGACCGTCCTGTGGGTGTATGTATACTACGAGGCAGTACTGCCCGGTTGACCGTCCTGTGGGGGTATGTATACTGTGTGGGAGTACTGCCCAGGTGACCGTCCTGAGGGTGTATGAATACTGCGAGGCAGTACTGCCCGGGTGACGGTCCAGAGGTTGTATGTATACTGCGAGGCAGTACTGCCCGGGTCACAACCCTGAGGAGGTATGTATACTGCGAGGCAGTACTGCCCGGGTGACTGTCCTGAGGGTGTATGTATACTGCGATGCAGTACTGCCCGGGTCACAACCCTGAGGAGGTATGTATACTGCGATGCAGTACTGCCCAGGTGAACTTTCCTGTGGGGGTATGTATACTGCGAGGCAGTAATGGCCGGGTGACCGTCCTTAGGGGGTATATATACTGCGAGGCAGTACTGCCTCGGTGACCGTCCTCAGGAGGTATGTATACTGCGAGGCAGTACTGTCGAGGTGACCGTCCTGAGGGTGTATGTATACTGTGAGGCAATACTGCCCGGGTGACGGTCCTGAGGGGTTATGTATACTGCAAGGCAGTACTGCCCGGGTGACCGTCCTCAGGAGGTATGTATACTGCGAGGAAGTACTGCCCGGGTGACCGTACTGAGGGTGTATGTATACTGTAAGGCAGTACTGACCGGGGGACCGTCCTGAGGGTGTATGTATATTGCGAGGCAGTAATGCCCGGGTGACGGTCCAGGGGAGGTATGTATACTGCGTGGCAGTACTGCCCAGGTGACCGTTTTGAGGGTGTATGTATACTGCGAGGCAGTACTGCCCGGGTGACGGTCCAGAGGTTGTATGTATACTGCGAGGGAGTACTGCCTGGGTGACCGTCCTCATGAGATATGCATACTGCGAGGCAGTACTGCCCGGGTTATCGTCCTAAGGGGGTATGTATACTGCGAGGCAGTACTGCCCGGGTGACCGTCCTAAGGGGGTATGTATACTGCGAAGCAGTACTGCCCGGGTGATCGTCCTAAGGGGGTATGTATACTGCGAGGCAGTACTGCCCGGGTGATCGTCCTAAGGGGGTATGTATACTGCGAGGCGGTACTGCCCGGGTGACCGTCCTAAGGGGGTATGTATACTGCGAGGCAGTACTGCCCGGGTGATCGTCCTAAGGGGGTATGTATACTGCGAGGCAGTACTGCCCGGGTGATCGTCCTAAGGGGGTATGTATACTGCGAGGCAGTACTGCCCGGGTGACCGTGCTCAGGAGTCGTTTTATAGATCTGTCAAGGAAGTGGAAATAGGCCGAATTTTTTTACTCTGGTATTCTATATTTCGTGACACTACGTGCAGTCCTATTTTGCCTTGACACTCTCTGCAGTCATCTATTTTTTGACTCCATTTGTAGATTAATCCATTTCTCTTTTAATAATATCTGGACCAATATATTTTGCTGGTTCAGTCTGTAATGTAATCGATTTTTCTTGACATAATGCAGATTAGCCAAATTTCTTAAAACGATCTGCAGATTAATATATTTTTTTCTTTTTCATCCTTTGCAGAGGAATCTATTTTTTATTGCCGACACCTCTAGAATGCTCCATTTTTTTACATCTTCAGTTCATTATTTATTCGTGACATTGTGTCAAGTGTTCAGTATTTTATCATGTACCCAAACTGCAAGCGAATTTAGTGGGCCAGTATCTCTCTTACAGTGCTCCTCTGTTCTCTTGTTCTTAAGTACTCCCACTACTACTACTACTACTACTACTACTACTACAACTACTACTACTACTACTACCTTCTCTTGTTCCGTCTATAAACTCTTTCACTATAATTTCACTATTACTTCAACACTACAATTGTTACTACCTCATCTCTACTTCGATTACCCCTCCTACTAATTTCATAACTACTACTATTACTACTGCTACGACTATTACTGCTACTACTACTATGTCCACACTTCGTCTACCATTATCACAGCCTTCCCCCCCCCCCCTTTAAGTATATTACTGACCTTATCCAATTCTTTCTTTAGTATAACTTGTCAAGTGTCCAAATTTATCTAAAATGTCATTATATATTTCACAAAACTGTTACTGTTGGATAATGTCACGTGTATCTTTAACACCTAAATTATCGTCTCAGTGATGGACATTGCTTTGAAGAGAACACCCAGTAATATAGAACAAATAATGCGAGAGCTGTTTTTTGATTACTTGCTACTGTAATCAAGGGAGAAGCGCTACCATCCTAACTAATGCATTTCTGTCTCTTCATGTTCCAAGAAAGCCAACTCCACATTGCATTACTCCCAGGCCTGCATAAATATTAGTGCAAAAAGAGGCCTTAGTTTTTAATGCATTGAAGATTTAATGTGAATCCGATATGCTGTTGTCTGAGGAAAAAGGGATCGGTGATAGTTTTGTTTCATTGAGGACCTCCGTGGTGGTGCTGTTTGTCGTGGGAATTTTATTATCTTCGGATGTGCTGCGCTGCCTTACGGATTTCCGGTGGGAGGCTTCGTGCGTTCTTGGTTAGCAGCATCATTTCTGGAGGCTTCTTGTCGGTTCCAGAACGTGGGGGTCAAAAGAATATGACCCTTAGAAAGTGTTAACGTCCCAGATCTCTTGTCAGCCAAGGTGGCTCAACTGATGCGTGAGGTGCCATCCTGGTTTGCTGGTTACTAGCATGAAGGGTAGGGTAAGGAGCGGTTACAGTGATGCATCAGCATTACAAGCCAAGAAGAGAGTACTTTTGAATGAGAAGGGGGTACAGAATTTCTTCTTGTTTCTCTCGGTGCTACCTCTTTTTCTCTTTCCCCTCTCCCTAATTTTCTCTTCTTTCAGTGAGGGACAAAACACCTAAACTGTGGACGAAAATATCCATGACTTGCCTCCGCTTGGGCCCCTTTATTCACCATCGGTGTTTTTAGCTGACTTGGGAATACTCTCAGACCTATCTACAAACCAAGTGCCTCCTTAGGGCAATGCCTCGTTGCCTGATTCTTGTGCGAGAGTTCTGTCTAACCATTTTGATACCTCACACCATTGCTTGACTATGACTATGATACCGGCTTCTCCCGCGATGGTTCGTCAATTTTTATATGGCTTACACGTCACAAGATGGATTGGCTCGAGTCCTCCGTCCTAGCGGCCTCGACCCAGGAATTAGACTGCACGAAAAACTCTTCCTCTTTTTAGCCAAGGGCACCTACGAATTACGTCTCTGACCACATCATTGGCAAAGCGCTGACGAGGCATGTTCGTAATTATATATATATATATATATATATATATATATATATATATATATATATATATATATATATATATATATATATATATATATATATATAAATATATATATATATATATATATGCAATAAGATCACAGTAAACAGGTGATTTTAAAATATGCAAAAACAACCACTGTGAAAGAGTAGTGAAATTCCAAGTGCTTTCGTGACTACTCACATTGTCAAGCAACTATGAAACTAATACATCAAAGGAAGGCAATTAAAGGGCTTAGACTACACCTCACAGTCAACTCCCACAACAAAGAAACACCTGACACGGGACAATACCGGACTTATAAGAAAATAGGAACACTGCAGTAGGTCCGCTGGTCCAGCTAGACAGGTCCTCACGACATCCCACTAACAAATTATTCTACCCAAGAAATAAGGTTTATTATTTGTCCAATGTATTATTAAACTCTAACCAAATTTAATTAATTATAAATGAATCTAATTTATACAAACCTAAGGAAATATTCATATTATTTTCAAAACTGCTTTTTATGAAACAAGATTCAATTATATTTCTGTAAACCATGGACTTGCTTGATACAACTTTCTCAACTTTTTGAAAATCAATTGGATGGTTAAAATCTCTCACATGAATAAATAGAACATTGGAATCTTGTCCAGTTCTAATGCTATATTTATGTTGTTTTAATCTAAGTTCGAGACTTTTACCAGTTTGACCGTATTAAACTTTATCGCAAATTTTACAAGGAATCTTATAGACACATCCATCAGCATTTTGGGGGGAACTTTTTATCAAAAGTTTTTTTTACTGTATCAAGATTTTTAAATACAACTTTAATACTAAAAGTCTTAAGAAGAGAAGGCATATCAACCAAGTTTTCATGGTAAGGGAGAACCAACATATTTTTAGTTGAGTAAGGTTGATTGTCCCTTTTTGGGTTGTAAAAAGTATTTCTAGCAACTTTAAATGATTTATCAATTACATTTCTCGGGTATATCTCAGATCATTGGCTATTTCATAAATTTTGGATATTTCTTCATCTATGAACTCTGGACTACAAATACGTAAAGCTCTCAAAAACATTGATGAGAAAACAGGTATAAGGTTCGACCTTATAAGGTAAATATACATATATATATATATATATATATATATATATATATATATATATATATATATATATATATATATATATATATATATATATATATATATATTTATGGATTTCGAAAAGGCGTATGACAGGGTAGATATGGGGGCAATGTGGCAGATGTTGCAGGTGTATGGTGTAGGAGGTAGGTTACTGAAAGCAGTGAAGAGTTTTTACGAGGATAGTGAGGCTCAAGTTAGAGTATGTAGGAAAGAGTGAAATTTTTTCCCAGTAAAAGTAGGCCTTAGACAAGGATGTGTGATGTCACCGTGGTTGTTTAATATATTTATGGATGGGGTTGTAAGAGAAGTAAATGCGAGGGTCTTAGCAAGAGGCGTGGAGTTAAAAGATAAAGAATCACACACAAAGTGGGAGTTGTCACAGCTGCTCTTTGCTGATGACACTGTGCTCTTGGGAGATTCTGAAGAGAAGTTGCAGAGACTGGTGGATGAATTTGGTAGGGTGTGCAAAAGAAGAAAATTAAAGGTGAATACAGGAAAGAGTAAGGTTATGAGGATAACAAAAAGATTAGGTGATGAAAGATTGGATATCAGATTGGAGGGAGAGAGTATGGAGGAGGTGAACGTATTCAGATATTTGGGAGTGGACGTGTCAGCGGATGGGTCTATGAAAGATGAGGTGAATCATAGAATTGATGAGGGAAAAAGAGTGAGTGGTGCACTTAGGAGTCTGTGGAGACAAAGAACTTTGTCCTTGGAGGCAAAGAGGGGAATGTATGAGAGTATAGTTTTACCAACGCTCTTATATGGGTGTGAAGCGTGGGTGATGAATGTTGCAGCGAGGAGAAGGCTGGAGGCAGTGGAGATGTCATGTCTGAGGGCAATGTGTGGTGTGAATATAATGCAGAGAATTCGTAGTTTGGAAGTTAGGAGGAGGTGCGGGATTACCAAAACTGTTGTCCAGAGGGCTGAGGAAGGGTTGTTGAGGTGGTTCGGACATGTAGAGAAAATGGAGCGAAACAGAATAACTTCAAGAGTGTATCAGTCTGTAGTGGAAGGAAGGCGGGGTAGGGGTCGGCCTAGGAAAGGTTGGAGGGAGGGGGTAAATGAGGTTTTGTGTGCGAGGGGCTTCGACTTTCAGCAGGCATGCGTGAGCGTGTTTGATAGGAGTGAATGGAGACAAATGGTTTTTAATACTTGACGTGCTGTTGGAGTGTGAGCGAAGTAACATTTATGAAGGGATTCAGGGAAACCGGCAGGCCGGACTTGAGTCCTGGAGATGGGAAGTACAGTGCCTTCACTCTGAAGGAGGGGTGTTAATGTTGCAGTTTAAAAACTGTAGTGTAAAGCACCCTTCTGGCAAGACAGTGATGGAGTGAATGATGGTGAAAGTTTTTCTTTTTCGGGCCACCCTGCCTTGGTGGGAATCGGCCAGTGTGATAATAAAAATAAAATAATATATATATATATATATATATATATATATATATATATATATATATATATATATATATATATATATATATATATATATATATCAATAATAACACTGCACTAGCCAAGGACTCGAACCCATGCTGCTTTGGCCTGCCTCATGGTGGGCGAAAACTCATGACGCCCTTATCCACTGAACCATACGATCCTAAAGAGAGCGCATCCAGCAGAACAGTATGGGTTCCATTCAGAGGATAAAATTAACCTAATTTGCCATAAATGCTCTGCATAACAAGGGTCATTCTACATAGTAGTATTTCATTGATGTCAGCTATGGTCTGTATAAGTTGTAGCATGTTCTTGTGGAAATAAAGTTTATTATTATTATTATTATTATTATTATTATTATTATTATTATTATTATTTATAATCCACCCACTGCGGTTATATCTAAGTTTTACGTATGATAACAAAAAATAAACAACGGGAGGCATAACAGAATTTGAGAGAGATTAAATGTATTTCAGTGTCAAGTACTTGGAGGGCAGGTTGAGTAAGATGTCGCTAAGCGAGATACAGTTTGTTACGTAATCTGAGAGTACGTTACAGGAGCTCCTCTGATCACAGACCTGCTTGTCAACTTATCAACAATTTAGGTAAAGACAATACTGAGAGGAGACCTGAACCGTGTAACTGATACCAATGATAACCTTCTTATACACGTTCGCTATTATTATTATTATTATTATTATTATTATTATTATTATTATTATTATTATTATTATTATTAGTAGTAGTAGTAGTAGTAGTAGTAGTAGTGGTGGTGGTGGTAGTTTGTCCCAAATTTTTTTGGAAAAGATCCTGATAACTTTTTTACTCTGTTTGAAAAAATAGTAAAACCCCAGAAGTGGCCAGACAGTAACTGGGCAACATTAACAAGAACTCAGTTAATTGGTAAAGGGTCACAAGCTTTTAGTTCTCTAGAGGAACATAAATTTTCGGATTATGAGAAGATGAGGGATGTTGTGTTGTTGGCTTATCAGATATTGGCAGAGAGGTATAGGCAGAAGTTTAGAGATTTAAAGTTTCAGGAAAGGCAATCCTTGGTGAAGTATGGAAAGGAGATGTAGCTGCTGACTAAATGGTGCCTTAGTATATAAGCGTCAGTCTTCTTGCCTCTGCTCCAGAATCTTCACGACGACGGTGGTCTTCACCTCATCTTTTGTATATAGTTCTACTGTCTTCAAATTATGTCCTAGAATATGTATTGATAAAGCCACTGGATGGCGACAATAAAGATACCCAGATGTTTCACATGTGTCTCAGTTTTCATTTTGTCGGTATTGTATACTTTTCTTGTACACACTTTCTTATTGAAGGAGTGGACAGGCTGGGTGGAGTAGGTGGACTCTCCCAGGTTGAAATAGTGAACGATATGACAAGAAATATTAGCAAGTGATAAATGAATCTTATTATCTCTTAAAATATGTAATAATGCACAACATACAACTCTTTACCTTGCTAGGATCACTGTCAGCTAGGATGTTATCACTATGTGAAACACGACGGGCAACAGCAGACTCTAGTGAGTCCACTAGCCGTGACAGAAACGTCTTTCTGCAGACGGCCTTCGACATCAACAAGAGATGACATTACTCATTTCAAGTAGTCGTTTATCGACAAGGCGTGCCCTGTGGAGGAACAACCACTTAAACAAGTCGCCATCGCAGGGACATTAGTCTCAGTACCCAAGGTTGTCTGAGGTTCTTCTGAAACCCAAGGTAACTGTACACTATCCTGGGTGCAAGATATGGTAGGGACGGGATTTAAGCTGGTAACCCCAAAATGGTACGATCAAGTCGTCAATTTGGTCATGCCATGTGTAAAGATCAAACACAATGCGTAAGTCTCTCGTGGAAACAAATCCCAGAAGATCAACAGGAAAACTAATCTGGTCAACAACAAGGAAGGAAGCAGTAAGTGAGGTGAGAGAAGTCTGACCTCGGACACGCAGGCGAGAACCAGCCACACCACTAAGGGAGGACACATGAGTTGGTTCTTTGAGAAGGACACGGCGTAACTGCTTATCCTTAAACAAACTAGACCTGATAATGTTGGCTTGCGCACCAGAGCTCATGAACACATGAACAGGCTCGTCTAGAACAGATGCTTGTAACATGGGACCTATTGATGCATTGAAATTAATGTGCAAACAAGAAGGAAGGTCGTCATCAGAGAAGGACTGTTCCACTGCCTTCCCAAAAATATCTTCGTCAAAGACAGTAGAAGCAACATCATTAATTAGACTGTTTTCCTCGAGACTGCATAAGGCATCGATGGAATTACGAACGGGGATGGAGTATTCATTATCACCTACTGTCACCACTGGACGGTTTGACTGGGGCGCTCGGATTCCCCCGAATTTAAAGAGACTGATTTTGGTTATTCTGAGAACCACGACCTCTACTGCTTCTCCTGGTTCTGCGGTAGGAATAGCCACGGAAGGATCTATAGTACCTACTATTGTAGATAGCATTACACTCAGACGTATCATGTCCATGTATTCCACGGAAAGTACAGTATGGCAGATTGGATTGAGAGTTATCTTCAGTACGACACTTTTTACTTTGACCACTTGTACAATTTAATGCAATATGACCTCGGTAGCCACAGTTATGACAAGTTCTGTTGCTATGGTTACTGGATGCACTGCGAGCACGGCGAGGAGAACGACTGCTCGTTACACTGGCCTTGGACGACTAATCTTACTGACCATTATCAGGACTTTTTGTTGTTACACAAACAAGGGGTGGTGCTGAAGGATTAATAGAAGTAGTTAATTTAGGTTTGATGCATGGGAAAGTACCAGGAACACATGGTACGTGCATGAACAAGGACTGCTAGCGGTTCCATATTCACAGTTGGAGGGTTGGAGCTAAAAGCAAACAAGGAAGTAGACGGCATTATTTCCTAGATAGCTTTTCAGATATAAAATCTGAAGATTGTACTGCTTTAATGAACGATGATAAGAGTTTTGATAAGCGAATCACAAAGCCACTTAAGGATTCACATGGCATCGGTGTTGCAACTACTATTTCCTTAAGGATGATATACGGATCGTTATCTGTCACTGGTACAAACAAAGAACGGATTAAATTCTCATATTCTGACCACTTTGTAAAATACTCAAAGTCGTGTATAGTAAGAAGGTTAACGATATTCACAGCAGCTGGCGAACAAAGCAAGACTTTCTTTTGTAATCCTAAGAGTACTTTCTTCTGATTGAGTACCTGTCACCAGTGCATTAGCTCGAGAACGGAAGGCAGTAAACCATCCTTCAAGATTCACGTTCTCATCGAATAAGGGCAAAGCATCAAGAGGGTCATGAGAAAAGCTATATTGCCTCGGGGTCTGTTGTGGTCTGTAAGTCGGTAAGGGACCACTAGGTTTTAGCACAGGTACGACATTGGCCTGACTGACGTTATTCGCGAAGGTATTGCTGCTTTTTCTCATAGGTAGTTGATATATGATTTTAGCGAAATTACATAAAAACGATGAAAGCAAAGAATAACAATAGTATATGACACGAAGTTAGCTTAAATTTAAATTAAAGATGCTTAACTAACTCTACGTAAGCAAATAAAAATTTATAAGACACACTGAATGAGAAAGGAAAACTCACTGAAATTTACATGGCAAAGATAAGGAAATACTTTGAAAACTCAAAAAATTGGAAAATATTACTGTAATCTGAGTTAATTTCAAAAGTTAGCAGTTTTTACTCGCAATTCAATCAAGAAATTTGATAATAAAATTGGAGATCAATGTAAAAAAATAATAAAATAAGATCAATTGTATGCAATTAGAAATATGTTGGGAAAATAAATTTTCTGAAGATGGCACAAAAACAAAACACAAAATATATTATGCAATGATAAACACAAATAAAATAATATATTGCAGAACAAACAAATTGCACAATTAAAATAATTTGCAGAATTAGTCAATGTAACAATTAAAGTTGCACACAGAGAAAACATAGCTTAGAAAGAATATAAAAATAACAAGAAATAACTGATTTAAACACTTCAACTCTTAATTTCAATTAGACAAAACAAATTACTCAAAAAACAGAGCGACTGTAGCATTTTACTTTGTATAAATTCACTCTTAGTGTAAGAAATATCAATAATACTATTAAAAATGATACAAGATACAGAACCGAGAATTCAACACTTAGAAAGTTGCAGGAAACACAGATAAAAGTTCAAAAGTTTCCTCAGTACACTTACATAACTGTCTTGGACTATGGTCATACTTGACAAAATATGGAACTACAGTCTGCGAAAGTTTAAACAAATAAGACACTGCATATATAAAATATTTAACACAAAAATAATGGTACAGACAGAATTAAAATGTTAATTTAGGACACTGGAGAAAGAATAGTGAATGAATCAACACAGAACTAGCAGGAAAACACAAGGAAAATGCAATGAAAATAAGTAAAGACATTAGAAAAAAATACACAATAATGAAATAAGGTAGATTACGCAACACTTAAAGAACACAGATAATAATAAAAAAAAGTTCACAAGATGTGAATGACAGAAAATTTTAAAAAAATTACTGCACACAATAGTCAAATAATAAATGTGTACAAGAGAAAATATTACTTCAGGTTGGAGAAAATGGGAAACATCAACAAACATACAAAAAAATAAACAGAAAATGAATGATAACACGGCACTTGATATAATTGTAGACTAACGAGTCACATAGAACACACAAGTAAAGAACAACAGTTTTACACTAGGACACAAAAGTCTCTGAATAATACACAAAACTTCACTGTACATGTAATAAATGTCTCAACACGCTAATGTCTCTATAACAAAAATTCTCTATAATACTTGATTGAAAAACTGTAAACGATGACAGAAGTAGGAGGATGGTAGGTGAATGACACACTTGGTTAATTGTTTCAGTCTTTGTGTTGGTGGTGGCTGCTGGGTGAGCTGGTGATCCGCTTGGCACTTCTGGTTGGCACTAGGCATTCACATGGTAAGAAGCTTGAGTGGCTTATTAAACTTCAGTTGTACCACAGAGATGGTGATTATCATTCTGACCAGCATTGTGCTGGGAGCACAGAGTGGTACAGCACATGGAGACAATAACTTCAAAAAGGATCTTGCTTGGATCAGCTGGGTTGTTAAGATGGCTTAAGCCCTCGGCACTGGCTAGGCTGGGATGGCTTGAATGCTTGTAACTATGAACACAGCAGTAATGAAGTAGGCTGAGTGGCTTAAGCTCTCCCCTACAGACTGGCTTAACTATCTTGGCTTAATTTGCATAACCCAGATCAACTTCTCGTAGGTTAGTAAATAAGCAAATAAGGGATGAAGCAACTAAGCAGGAAGTTCTGTAGACAACGCTGGAGGATGCTTGCTTGGTTGTAGGTTGCGTCATCTGTCTAGGCTTCCACGCAGTCACGCACTAAGTCCGACTGGCTTAGAAGAAATAATTTCTATATACCTGAGTAAACGTCAAAAATCACGCCCACACCGCTGCCACCATTTGTCGTGGGAGTTCGTGAGCAGATATTGGAGTAAGAAATACACTATTGGATGTCTTGGAGGCTTATAATTAAGAGGGAGTCTTGAGAAGAAACCCAGAAGCATTGCCGTCGAGTCTAGCCTAGCGTAACTTGACTCACGAAATCGTAATGACACGTGTCATTACGATTTCGTGAGTCATGTTGACGGCAGTGAAGGGACTTGAACTAGAGTTCGTCACGGCCACGCTAGCTGGAGATTCGTCTGTAAAAACTTGCATTTGTGGTCACAGTGGTGCCTATGCTAACCTTCCTATTTTGTAGAAATATACCTAGTTGGACGAATTTTATTGTGGCTATCTGGTCCAGTGGCTAACGCGACGGTCTGGAGTTTTGAGACTCTATGACCGCGGGTTCAAATCCCGCCCGTGGTATGGTTTTGTGGAGAAATTTTCTCCAGGAGGGGGGTATCAGCCCCCTTCAGCCCCCTTCAGCCCTTTCAGCCCTGAGGGGCCACTCAGAAGGGGCGAGCGTCTTGTTTACTGCTAGAGTGAGTAATTGATCACAGATGCTATGCCACGTAATCAAGTGATCTCTGCTCCTTGCAGCGGTGTTGCAAATTGTATTTTATAAGAGACAGTACATCTCTTACTTAGCAAGACAATTAAGGAAAATCCTGCTCCCACTTTATTACCATAGTAAAGATAGTGTACATTGTTGTCTATAAGACAGCAAGAAACAAACATTCTGCTTTGCTTCATCGAGGAGGTGACAAGGATGCAAGGTACTAGGTCAGCGTTTTTTTTTGTGCTGGGGGCAGTGACTGCATGGAGCGCTGTGGCGTCTGGGAGACTAACTTTGACTCTACTACGAGACACTGACGCCAGGATAACCAGCAAAGGACACTGATCTGTGCGTTAGTGTGAATAAAGTGTCTCACAAAACACAATAAACTCTTAAGAGAAGTGTGATCAGCTTCTCTTGTGATACATTGTGAACAATAAAGACGAATCTTGTGGAACATAGTGTACCAGTGTGCGTTTCCTAGACAATGGAAGACGTGGACATCCAAGGACACTTCAGCTTCTATCAAGTCACCGATATCTGTCGAAGGTGTTGAGAACACCATAGCTCACGTTACAAAGAGCAAGGTATGTTACGAATTTCTTGTAGATCGGGGGATTGCGCAATTCTTGAGTCACAAGGAGTTTGTAATCAACCTATAATCGGCAGTAAGGTGTGGACTTTTGAGTCCAAACAAGTAAGTATTTCGTCAGCCATCATCGAATGAAATATGCTGGCATAACACCCCCTAGGGGTAATTTATACTTACAAATTGTATCTCTTGACAGCCCACTGTTGTGATGGTTTCGACAGCTTCTAGACCTCGTCTGCAGGGGCGGCTGTGTAGACGATTTGCTGTCATTTATCAGCTAAGTGTTTATATTTATAATAAATTAAACACAGCAGGTAAGGCCAAAAATTCTCAACAGTTTAGCCTAGCGTAACTGAAAGGGAGGTCTGTGGCCTACTGCTTACACGTGATGGGTTTCGTGACGTCATAGCTAGCAAGGGCGCTTATCTATAAAGTAGCTGGAATTATCTAAGTATACTACAAAAGTACAGTGTAGCACTACTGACAATGTTTCATCACCACCACGTACACCTGCCTCATGTTTCATCACTACCACGTACACCTGCCTCATGTTTCATCACTACCACGTACACCTGCCTCATGTTTCATCTCAATCACGTACACCTGCCTCATGTTTCATCACCACCACGTACACCTGCCTCATGTTTCATCACTATCACGTACACCTGCCTCATGTTTCATCACTATCACGTACACCTGCCTCATGTTTCATCACCACCACGTACACCTGCCTCATGTTTCATCACTATCACGTACACCTGCCTCATGTTTCATCACTATCGCGTACACCTGCCTCATGTTTCATCACTATCACGTACACCTGCCTCATGTTTCATCACTATCGCGTACACCTGCCTCATGTTTCATCACTATTGCGTACACCTGCCTCATGTTTCATCACTGTCACGTACAAATGCTTCATGAGGGACTGATTATCTGATTACCTGCTTCATGAGGGACTGATTACCTCAAACTCCTAGTGAGCTTCACCATTCTTCTTTGTATAGGAC
>NC_091296.1:40902994-40975494 GCF_038502225.1 Cherax quadricarinatus | reverse complement strand
CAACATATGTACCCTTCACTGCTGTTGGCAACATATGTACCCTTCACTGCTGTTGGCAACATATGTACCCTTCACTGCTGTTGGCAACATATGTACCCTTCACTGCTGTTGGCAACATATGTACCCTTCACTGCTGTTGGCAACATACGTACCCTTCACTGCTGTTGGCAACATATGTACCCTTCACTGCTGTTGGCAACATATGTACCCTTCACTGCTGTTGGCAACATATGTACCCTTCACTGCTGTTGGCAACATATGTACCCTTCACTGCTGTTGGCAACATATGTACCCTTCACTGCTGTTGGCAACATATGTACCCTTCACTGCTGTTAGCAACATATGTACCCTTCACTGCTGTTGGCAACATATGTACCCTTCACTGCTGTTGGCAACATATGTACCCTTCACTGCTGTTGGCAACATATGTACCCTTCACTGCTGTTAGCAACATATGTACCCTTCACTGCTGTTGGCAACATATGTACCCTTCACTGCTGTTGGCAACATATGTACCCTTCACTGCTGTTAGCAACATATGTACCCTTCACTGCTGTTAGCAACATATGTACCCTTCACTGCTGTTGGCAACATATGTACCCTTCACTGCTGTTAGCAACATATGTACCCTTCACTGCTGTTAGCAACATATGTACCCTTCACTGCTGTTGGCAACATATGTACCCTTCACTGCTGTTGGCAACATATGTACCTTTCACTGCTGTTGGCAACATATGTACCCTTCACTGCTGTTGGCAACATATGTACCCTTCACTGCTGTTGGCAACATATGTACCCTTCACTGCTGTTGGCAACATATGTACCCTTCACTGCTGTTGGCAACATATGTACCCTTCACTGCTGTTGGCAACATATGTACCCTTCACTGCTGTTGGCAACATATGTACCCTTCACTGCTGTTGGCAACATATGTACCCTTCACTGCTGTTGGCAACATATGTACCCTTCACTGCTGTTGGCAACATATGTACCCTTCACTGCTGTTGGCAACATATGTACCCTTCACTGCTGTTGGCAACATATGTACCCTTCACTGCTGTTGGCAACATACTGTCAATCTCACATATTTGCAACATTTTTTTTCCTTCATCCTTCTAGCTTTTTAATTCACATTTAAACATGAGATGAATTATCAGTTTTTAAGTTTTAAATTCTGCGAGGACTGTAGCCCAGAGTCGATGAGTTTTCACAACATTGTGTTGCATCCATCAAAATTTTCACAACATCATAGACAGGGAAGGTAAAATGAGGAGATGGAAGAAGGGAAGGAGGGGTTAAAGGACCTTTTTTTGACTTCTGAGAAGAATAGGGACGATTGGGAGGAGGTGTCGTACGAGATCTCAGCGATACTGAGGCTTGTGTTGCATCCATCAAAATTTTCACAACATTTTGTTGCAACCATCAGAATTTTCACAACATTGTGTTGCATCCATCAAAGTTTAAAAAGTTTTTGTTCTAATCTTGTTGAGTCAGAGTTTCCCAGGAATTCCTGACAACAGGAGGATTTGTGTCCAAACTTTCTCAGGTGTACTCATTCTCCATTTTTCACACAGTGAATACGAGAGGAATCCTTCACTAAAATTGAATAGCAATACACATATAAGAAACTAAGATGGGTAAAACTGGGAAAAATATTATGAAAATTTTTTTAAAATTTAGAAATATTGATTTTTTTAAGTAATTGAAGAAGCTAACATGAAATGACAGAGTGAGTTTGGAAATGTGAGATTGTAAAGTGGACATAAGTATGACTGTGCTACAGCAAGAATAAGGTGAGAGAAAACAAACCATACCACAGGCGGGGTTCGAACCCGCGATCAGAGAGTCAGAAGGTGAGAAAGAAATGTGTTACAATGTGCTGCTGCCAGTAATTGGAATTTTTATTATTCATGTTTCTTAAAGGTTGAGCTGCATTTTTCTCGAAAAAGAAACAAAAAACTGTATAACCAAGAATGTAATAAATTCGAACTTAAGAACGGCTATCTCAGTAGTAGTACAGAGCTACGAACTGATATATCAGCTCTAACTGATACAGAGCTACGAACTGATATATCAGCTCTAACTGATACAGAGCTACGAACTGATATATCAGCTCTAACTGATACAGAGCTACGAACTGATATATCAGCTCTAACTGATACAGAGCTACGAACTGATATATCAGCTCTAACTGATACAGAGCTACGAACTGATATATCAGCTCTAACTGATACAGAGCTACGAACTGATATATCAGCTCTAACTGATACAGAGCTACGAACTGATGTATCAGCTCTAACTGATACAGAGCTACGAATTGATATATCAGCTCTAACTGATACAGAGCTACGAACTGATATATCAGCTCTAACTGATACAGAGCTACGAACTGATATATCAGCTCTAACTGATACAGAGCTACGAACTGATATATCAGCTCTAACTGATACAGAGCTACGAACTGATATATCAGCTCTAACTGATACAGAGCTACGAACTGATATATCAGCTCTAACTGATACAGAGCTACGAATTGATATATCAGCTCTAACTGATACAGAGCTACGAACTGATATATCAGCTCTAACTGATACAGAGCTACGAACTGATATATCAGCTCTAACTGATACAGAGCTACGAACTGATATATCAGCTCTAACTGTTACAGAGCTACGAACTGATATATCAGCTCTAAATGATACAGAGCTATGAACTGATATATCAGCTCTAACTGATACAGAGCTACGAATTGATATATCAGCTCTAACTGATACAGAGCTACGAACTGATATATCAGCTATAACTGATACAGAGCTACGAGCTGATATATCAGCTCTAACTGATACAGAGCTATGAACTGATATATCAGCTCTAACTGATACAGAGCTACGACCTGATATATCAAATCTAACTGATACAGAGCTACGAACTGATATATCAGATCTAACTGATACAGAGCTACGAATTGATATATCAGATCTAACTGATACAGAGCTACGAATTGATATATCAGATCTAACTGATACAGAGCTACGAACTGATATATCAGATCTAACTGATACAGAGCTAAGAACTGATATATCAGATCTAACTGATACAGAGCTACGAATTGATATATCAGCTCTAACTGATACAGAGCTACGAACTGATATATCAGATCTAACTGATACAGAGCTACGAACTGATATATCAGCTCTAACTGATACAGAGGCACGAACTGATATATCAGCTCTAACTGATACAGAGCTACGAACTGATATATCAGCTCTAACTGATACAGAGCTACGAACTGATATATCAGCTCTAACTGATACAGAGCTACGACCTGATATATCAGATCTAACTGATACAGAACTACGAACTGATATATCAGCTCTAACTGATACAGAGCTACGAACTGATATATCAGCTCTAACTGACACAGAACTACGAACTGATATATTAGCTCTAACTGATACAGAGCTACGAACTGACATATCAGCTCTAACTGATACAGAGCTACGAACTGACATATCAGATCCAACTGATATACCAGATCTAACTGATACAGAAGGAGCTATATTTTAATATTTTTCAACTGGTTTCCCTATGTTAAGATGTTTTACTCGAAGTTATAACAGATCAAAAGGCAGACAAACAGTGTTTCAGGCAGGTTTCTTCGATTGGTCATACTAAGTACAGAATTTTGCTTTGGCTTTTGCAACAGGTCAACCAGTGAAGAAGCCGTGTTTGATGCAGTTATAACTGATCAACCTCAGAGAAACTGTGTCTATGCTGCTGCAACATGTCAAACAAAAGATAGGCACGGTTCATAGCTGGTGCAAGAAGTCATTGCAGAAGATCCGGTATATATATATATATATATATATATATATATATATATATATATATATATATATATATATATATATATATATATATATATATATATATATATATATATATATATATATATATATGAAATAAGATCACAGTAAACAGGTGATTTCAGAATATGCAAAACAACCACTCTGAAAGAATAGAGAAATTCCAAGCGCTTTCGTGACTACTCACATTATCAAGGAACTATGAAAGTGAAGCATCCAAGGAAGCTATATAAGGGGTCGGCCAGCACCTCACTATCAGATCTCACAACGGTTAAACACGTGACGCGCGGCGAGCCAACTTGGATAGGTCCCTTGCAAAACTCACCCCCAAGCTATTTATTTGTCCAGTGTATTATTAAATTCTTCCCAAATTCTATTAATTATAAATGGATCTAATTTATATAAACCAAAGGAAATATTCATATTATTGTCAAAACTGCTTTTTATGAAACAAGATTCAATTATATTCCTGTCGACCATGGACTTGCTTGAGAAAGTAGTATCAAGCAAGTCCATGGTCGACAGGAATATAATTGAATCTTGTTTCATAAAAAGCAGTTTTGACAATAATATGAATATTTCCTTTGGTTTATATAAATTAGATCCATTTATAATTAATAGAATTTGGGAAGAATTTAATAAAACACTGGACAAATAATTTTTAAATTTTCATGGGTAGAATAGCTTGGGGTGAGTTGTGCAAAGGACCTATCCAAGTTGGCTCGCCGCGCGTCACGTGTTTAACCGTTGTGGGATCTGATAGTGAGGTGCTGGCCGACCCCTTATATAGCTTCCTTGGATGCTTCACTTTCATAGTTCCTTGATAATGTGAGTAGTCACGAAAGCGCTTGGAATTTCTCTATTCTTTCAGAGTGGTTGTTTTGCATATATATATATATATATATATATATATATATATATATATATATATATATATATATATATATATATATATATCTGGAGTTTATCTGGAGAGAGTTCCGGGGGTCAACGCCCCCGCGGCCCGGTCTGTGACCAGGCCTCCTTAGGTCAGTGTCCCAGGATGCGACCCACACCAGTCGACTAACACCCAGGTACCCATTTTACTGATGGGGAACATAGACAACAGGTGGAAAGAAACACGTCCAATGTTTCTACTCTGGCTGGGAATCGAACCCAGGCCCTCACCGTGTGAAGCGAGAGCGTTAGCCACCAGGCCACCAGAGCCCTACATATATATATATGTATATATATATATATATATATATATATATATATATATATATATATATATATATATATATATATATATATATATATATATATATATATATATATATATATATATATATATATATATATATATATATATATATATATACATACAGTGGAAACTCAAATATCAAACTTAATCCGTTCCAGGAGTTAGCTTTAAATTCGAAAAGTCTGAAAAGCGAAGCAATATTTACCATAAGAAATACTGGATATACAATTAATCCGTTCCATAAACCCAGAAATATTCACAAAAAAATCATTTTATAGAGATTAATTATAGTTTTACATACAGACAACAAATATGGTGTTCAATTATGTATCAATAAATTTAAATAAACATATAAAATAACATTGCTATTTATCTTTATTGAAGATTGGTGATGGCATCTGGAAGATATTGAGGAGGAGAGAGGGAGTTGGGGTTAGTGTTTGGAAGGAGAATCCCCCTCCTGTCTACAGTCCTCTGTTTCTGTCTCAGAAAATAACTGTCCACAGTCCTCTGTTTCTGTCTCATAAAATAACTGCCCATAGTCCTCTGTTTCTGTCTCAAGAAATAACTGTCTACAGTCCTCTGTTTCTGTCTCACAAAATAACTGTCCACAGTCCTCTGTTTCTGTCTCACAAAATAACTGTCCACAGTCCTCTGTTTCTGTCTCACAAAATAACTATCTACAGTCCTCTGTTTCTGTCTCACAAAATAAATGTCCACAGTCCACTGTTTCTGTCTCACAAAATAACTGTCCACAATCGTCTGTTACTGTCTCACAAAATAACTGTCCACAATCGTCTGTTACTGTCTCACAAAATAACTGTCCACAATCGTCTGTTACTGTCTCACAAAATAACTGTCCACAATCGTCTGTTACTGTCTCACAAAATAACTGTCCACAGTCCTCTGTACATCGTGGCAAGCTCAACAAGTCTCACATCACGCTCGTACTTCTGTATTATTTCCTTCTTCACATCTGTGGTGTTTCTCACTTTCTTTACCACAGGGGTACCACTAGAAAATTTCTTTGGGCCCATGGTAGCTTATTTCACAGTCCCACAAGCACTAAATACAATGAAATAATCGTAAAATGTTTGAATGAGAGTGCAGGTTAGTGTTAACTCAAGCATCAACAAAACCAAACTGGCTCACGGAGCCTATGTGGGGAGGCAAACAGAGTGGGCTGCCAGACAGGTCCAGTACCCGGCAGTTCGAAAATAGAGACGAGCTCGATAATAAGGACAAAGTTGGTTCGATAAAAAAGCGTTCGATTTTCGAAGACTTCGATAAGTGATATGTTCGATAATATAGCCTCAGCAGTGCTTCAGAGTGTGTCAGGGAAGGATAGAGCCCGCCTCCTGGCAGTGAGAGCCCCTCATGCAAGGGACTTTCTGTTGGCTGTTCCAGCCTTGGCACATGCCTCGACCCACCGACCATCTGCATTGGTGTTGCCCTTCGACTTACCGCCCCTATTCTCGCTGAACACAGGTGTATTTGTGGAAGTGAAGCAGCGGACAGATTCGGGTACCATGGTCTCGTGTGCCGTAAATCCGAGGGAAAGATTGCAAGACATGAGGAGGTTAATAACATTATCAAGAGGAGCCTCACAACAGCTGGATGCCCAGCATTAAGGGAGCCACCCCAGCTATGCAGATCTGATGGCAACCAGAAGCATCCAGATGGTATCACCCTTCAAGCCTGGACAGATGGGAAGCAGGTGGTGTGGGACTATACATGTGCATCTACCTTGGCTGATACCTATCTCCAATACACCAGGGAGGAGGGCGGGGCAGCCGCCAGCTTCAGGGAGTCCCAAAAGTCTAGAAAATATGGAGAACTTGCCCATCATTATATGTTTGTTCCCATAGGCTCAGAGACCCTTGGCTCATGTGGAAAGAATGCATCTAAATTCCTTAAGGAGCTGGGAAAAAGACTCATCAGGGTAACTAGGGATCCCAGGGCAGCTAGTTTTCTGTTCCAGCGGCTCAGTGCCGCTGTATTTTGGGCACACGCCCCAGCTCTGAGGAGCTGGATGAGATTTTTGCCTTATAATCGGTGATACACACGTAACACCATGTACCGTATATGCCACATTTATATCCACAACGTATCTCTTAAATTTTTTTTACCATATTATGTAATAAAAAATTCCTATTGGTAAAAAAAAATATGAAAAGATGGGGTGGTAGGGGTACTGGAATATTCAAACGGTTTCAGGAATCCAAATATTCTTCCTTGAAACCTTTTTATCCACTTCTCCGAGGCTGTGGGTCCCACAATTCACACCAGAGGTGGACCCCATCCTATATCGTGACAGATAGGTAAAAATAGTCAGCAAGAATTCATTTAAAATTAACTCCTTTCCAAAATGTTCTTTTATATGTTTAAAGGTATACTTTTTTTTAATTTAGGTAAAAGCAAAAATAAAAAAATTATACCAAAAGAACCTTAGAAAACTTACCTAACCTTATTATAACAAGCATAATTTAATTTAGCCTAATCCAACTAAATATATTTTAGATAAGCTTATAGTAATTTAATAATAAACAAACACAATGAAATATATTTTTCTCGTTGGGTTCAGAATGACTTTTGCGAAATTATTGCATACACAAATTTTCGCTTGTCTTATTCAAAATCGCACGTTTTACCTATTCGGCACGACATTTATATATGTCGTGTTGAATGGGTAAAATATATTTCATTGTGTTTATCTTTAAATTATTGTAAACTTATCTAAAATATATTTAGTTGGTTTAAGTTAAATTTAATTGTGCTTCTTATCATAATGTTAGGTAAGTTTACTAACGTCCTTTTGGTACAAAGTTACTAATTTTTACAATATTAATATAAAAGAAAAAAGGACTTAATATTTAATGAGTTCTTACCAGTTGACCAGTTTTACCTATTCGGCACGATATATATATATATATATATATATATATATATATATATATATATATATATATATATATATATATAAATATATATGTGTGTGTGTGTGTGTGAAGGCTTACCCAGCCCTGTAAGCTCTTCAGTTGATCTTACCAAGGCTGGCTCATCCTTAGGAAAATTAATGAATAGAAAAAAGAACAATAAGCTTGTAATATAAACACTTTATTGTTAGAATTGAAAATATAAAACATTTAAAAATAAACTTTTATCCTACTTGAAAGAAAAATAAAAAATGAAATATAAAAATGATAATTGAAGTCAACACTAATATGTACAGTTAGGCTGCGTATTGTTGACACAGCATATTGTAGAAATTGTAGCCGTGCTGATGATGTGGGGGGGGGGGTCACAGATGTTGAGTGACAACCCAACGACTAGTTCGTCAGTCTCTAGCCTTGAATAATCCGTCAAGATGATAGGAACGCAGGTCTTTTACCACTGCAAAGATGAGGGGTAGTTGCCTGGGGTTGGCTACACTTAACAGGTACGTAGATAAAAGTGACGTCCCAGAACTCATGTGAAGTTCGTCTCCTTCAACACTGTTTCTTTGGTTGTCAGACCCGAGCTGACATTCCAAGAGTTGTGCTGGGAGCTGAGAGTAAAGTGATTATCCATTTGGTCAGAGCCCCACACGTCACCTTTCCGGGTGGAAAAAGGGGGGAGGGGGTAGCGGGAGCAAGACACTTTTTTTTTATTTTATTTAAAACCAATACAGTATACATGAAAATAAAAATAAAAGGAAACAGTATGGATCTCAATCCTGAAGGTTCGGCCATTGACATAAGAAACCCAACACAAAATAAACTAACACAAATGGATTGCACCTATATACTCGCAAGATATAGCTGTATAACATACAACAATAACTTACGGCAAGAACATAGCTACAAATAAACACAGTAACAGGGTCATGAACTGACATATATAAACATTCAATGACTCAAAATCTAACTTACATATAAATTTTACATATAACATGACATATGACAAAGGCTCATTACAATTGAAAAGAATATATACGAGAAAATGTAACAATTACTTCCAGCCTTCTCATTAATCAATAAACCGAAACCTAACATCATAATCCTACTAGAACATCTACATACTTATCCCTAACATTACAGCTTTACATATACCAAAATACAAATAAACATACAAAGAAAACAGCTTAGATCTCAAAACCCACTCATTACAGTTACAATAAACCCGTATACAAAAATCTCAGACACAAAAGGAATGCGTCTATAAACTGGCTAGATATATCTGTATACCATACAGCCAAAACTTAAGTCAAGAACATAGCCATGAAAAACCAATATCAGGGTGCTGACAGTCTATAAGTACATCTTAACATACAAACCTAGAACATCACATGAACTAAAAAATCTTCATATGGCAAAGAACAATACCGTTGTATAATGCTATACAAAGTACATTGAAATGACAATTGAAACAAAGTAACGAAGAGGGAACATACAACAAGCATGTGTTGAATACATATAAACCTACACATCACATACACCACAGTACTATCTTTGTATAACAATACTGTGTACATAGTTAACAACATAATAATACGACTTAAGACTACTATGTACACAGAATAGTGTATAGTCCATGACAAAAAAAAACTGGCCAGCTCCACCCTTGGTCCATACATTATTCACTCACGCATCACTCATCCAACACACACGCAAACATTTGTTGTCATCCATTACCAGGGAGGCGACCCTGTTTTCACCCATGACTTCCCTGCCCCAGCAACACTTTCCAATCGTACCCTCCCCTCCCTCGTATATTACAAGTCTAATAAAACCTGTAACGTAAGTTGCCTATATCCCTCTGAAAAATCCCTCACCCACCTCCTTCCATAAATTTCTTTATTTCTACATACCGTTTTATAGAACGTTACTGCTAACACCCTCCTCTTCACCTCACTGACCTGTTTCCCCCGCAATCCCCACACTATATATATATAATCTGCCATAATGTACCCCACAGCTCTGATTACACTTTCCTCCCAACCCCCCACGTCGAGACTTAATGCTCTCAATACAGAAATTCCTTGACCTCCTATCCTATATATCACCCTATTTAACCACCCCTTGACACTCCTCAGTCCGTCACAAAAATATACTACATGAAAAGCCGACTCCTCCCCACCACATATCCCGCACCCCCCCCCCCCGTCAACGACCCGACTATCCCGTAGAACCACACCCGACGGTAAAATGCCGCGCAGAAAACGATACATTACATCCCGAACACGAGGTTGCAGCCTCATCCTACTCAACCTATTCCATATACTTCCCCATGCATACATGGTGAAAATTCCCTCTACAGGCGCTACAAACTTCCCGGCTAACAATCTACACAACCTACCTATTTTGACCTTTGCCGGCTCTCGATCCCACGCCATAGCCCTCAAAACAGTTTCACACTCATGCAACTCAACTCCTGTATACATCCGTTGCAATCTGTTATGGATCCTGGCCAACCCCCCCAACCCCCCCACCCACACTTTCCCTCATCACCTCCCTTTTAATGAAGACACATTTGACCCTCCGCTTTAAGTCCAGCAATCCCAGCCCACCCTTACTTACAGGTAACATTACCACATCCCTTTTAATCCAATCACAGCTCGAACCCCACAAGAATTTAAAAACCTTCTTAAGTATGTTGGTTATTGCTGGCCCAGTTAATGGGAACACGGCTGCCACGTGCCATACTTTGCTATACAGTAAGATATTAATAACAATGGCACGCTGCACAAGGGTCAAATGATAAGGTCGCATTGCACCCAAGGGTCCCTGAATCCTTTCTACCATCCTAATCGAGTTTTCCATGCGTGCCACAGTTAGATCGTCTGCATAAATAAGACCGCAAATTTTTAACGAATTCGTCTGCTTCCTCACAACTGCACTACCCCAATCAACCCTTCCTGCCCAAGCTCCTAACCCCATAACCATGGATTTATCTGAATTTACCCTCATACCAGTTGCCCCTGCGAACATTCGTACTACCCCATCTAATGTGTCCATTGACATCCCCTCCCTGATCAGAACAGTTGTATCATCCACATACCCAATTAAAACTGGCCAAACCCTCGCAACCTCACACCCTGGTCCCTCTACGTGACACATACGCTGCTCCACCAATCTATAAAAGGGGTCCTGTACGCACGCAAACAATAATTGTGACATAGGACACCCCTGCCTAAGTCCCCTACCCATTACAATCTTCCCACCCAATCGACCATTAATCTGTACCCTCGCCATTGCACCTCCATACAACGCCTCAACCCAGCCCACTATTTCTTCCCCAAACCCCTGACCCCTGAGGATGGCTTTCAATGCTTTCCGATCCACTCTATCGTATGCCCCTTGCCAATCGAGTGCCACCAAACCTCCCCCCCCTCACCCCCCTTTTGCCTCCACGAAATCCCTAAGTAACCCATGCCCCTCCACCATAGACCTCCCTGGCAAACCAAACTGAGTTTTTGATACTACCCCCCCCCCACCACACACTTGACCCGATTTCCCAAAATCTTAGCAAACAATTTGTAATCTGCGCATAACAACGAGATCGCCCGGTAATCCCGAAGCGTATGCTGCCCCTTACCCTTTGGTACCAATACAACGACAGCCGTTGCCTGCTTCTCACCCAGCTCACCTCTCTCCTTCATGCAATTTAATAACCTAACCAAAAAATGCCTCATTAATTCCCAATGCTGCTGATAAAACTCTGCCGGGAGTCCATCAATTCCCGGTGCTTTGCCCTTTCGCATTCCACTTAAAGCCCTCCATATTTCCCCCTCAGTTATTTCCCCACCCAGTGCTTCCCTATCACTGTTACGCAACTGACATACCACACTCCCACACACCTGTTCTAAAACCCCATCCTCTACCCCTTCTCGTTGCCAGTACTTCTCATACCACTTATCAGCAAACGCCCCCATTCCTTCCGTAGCTTGTATGACCTGCCCCTCCCTGTACCCTCCTATCGACTCATGAACCTCCAACCATGGTATAGTCATTGCCTGCTGTCTTTGTTTCTGCCTACGCAATACGCACGATGAAGGTCTATCGCCCCATAACACCTCTTCCACCCCCGCCTGTACCCGCACCGCTTGGAACCTCTCATCCTGTACCTCACGCAGCCTCCCTTTAATTGCCATAATATCATCCATTGGATAAGTGCCCGCCACCGCCCCCCTCGCATAACAACCCCGTAATCTATCCTCCAAATAGTTAGCAAGACCATATTTTAAAGAATTGATACGTTTCCCTTCCTTTACGTAATATTGCTTAATCCGTTCTTTAGCCACACCATCCCACCACATCACCACATCCTCTACCCCATTTACCTCTGCACGTAACCCCTCCCACAGCGTTGCAAATCCCTCTATCCCCTCCTCATCGCCTAACACACTTGTATTTAACTTCCAATAACCCCTAGATATACCTGCTAGTGACTCCCACCCCACCTCTGCTACTACCGCCCGATGATCTGAATAAGCTACTTCTATTGTACGGAAAAATGTCAACCAAACCCCTTGAGATATATACAGCCTATCCAACCTAGCCGCGTAACCCCGTCTTACAAAAGTGTGCTCTACCTCCCACGCCCCTCCTCCAACCGCATCCCGCAACTGAATATCCCTCAAAAGATCTCGCAAGGCCGCCGACACGTGCCCCGCCCCTTTTGGTTCCACGTCAGCCCTCCTAATAACGCAGTTCCAGTCCCCACCTACGATGGCCACTGCAGGTAAACCACATAAGAAGAAAACTAGTTCTTCACATACAAAATCCCTTTTTACCCTCAAATCATTTTCTGCTGGTGCATACACAGTTACAAAAGATACCCTCTGCCCCATCCATCATCCACGCGCAATACTCTTCCCCCCCCTCCCCCCTCACATCTTAGCAACACAAATGGGCTCGCCTCCCTGATCAATATACCCACACCACCTTTCAGACGTACAGATGGCAGAGTCATGACCCGAAACCCTTCCACCTCGAGCACTCTTCCCTCCTTGAAATTGTGTTCTTGCAGGAACACTACATCCACCCTATATTTATACAGAAACATTCGAAACCATTCCCTCTTCACACTATTACACAGTCCATTTACGTTCACAGTCATACACCTAAGGCCTCTTTATAGTTTCCAACCCTTCCTCCTCTCTTCATTCATCCCAGGGCCTCCTGCCCCAGAGCCAGCACAAGGCTTCACACCATCAACCCCCCCCCTTTTTTGCGATGCCTCTTATCGTGACTACCTCGACAGTGCTCTTCCTTCCTCCCAGACCTCTGCGCCGGCGTCAGGACATCATCTGAGTCTGACGCCGCCGCTCTGTTCCTCGTGATGCCCTCCACATCGATGTTATCTTCTGAGGTTCCCTCACGATGTACCTCAACCTCCACCACGCCTCGTTCCACAGCACACGGCGACAACTCACGCTTACTAGTTGGCCCGTTAACCCTGCTATGGTTTCTATCATTACATTCCTCTACAGGCAACGCCGTGCCTCTCGCCAGCTCAGGAACAACATCCTCTGCAGGCGGCGTCAATGTCCTTAACACTTTCTGAAGCTCTTCCTCTAGAGCCTGCACCTCCTCCTGCACTTGCACTTCTGTACTTTTCCCTTGCTTAGTAACAGATCCTTTTACGTCACAGCTTACCTCACACATGCCAGTCTCCTCTTTGGAATCCTCCACCTCTTCACTCCACAAGCGGCCAAGCCCTTGCTTTCGCGTGGGGCTCTCAACAACAGCTATCACGCTGGTAACTGGTGCTTCACCAGTTTGTGCAGGCGCCCTCCTCAGCTTCACACACGCTGCCGCCATATGGTCGTACGCCCCACATATTCTGCACGTACGTCTCTGTCCGGCATACGATACCATAACTTGCGTCCTGAAGTCCTCCAACACGACATAAGACGGTATGGGATGTCTCAGAGTCATCTTCAGGGAAAAGGTTCCCTCCAGACGGCCCATGTAAGCACCTGCCGTCCACTTGCCTTGTTGTGCCAGATGTACGGTCCCATATGCCTCAAAAACGTTCCTGATGTCAGCCTCATCTGCCTCAAATGGGACATTACGAATCTTAACCCACGTAAAGTGGCGAGATACGTCGATCAAACGCACCTTCACAGCTGGAGTAGCGTCAAGACTCACGTCTTGGAATCTCGTCACCAAAGACTCGTATACGGACGTGGAATTCAGTTTGACGAAGATTCTGTAAGCCCCATTCAGGGCTACACCATACCTAATGTCTGCATCGCTATTGGGCCGTGCAGACCTCCTGCGCAAACGCACTTCAGTTCCCTGACAGCAGTAGTGTGAGGTGGTGCTTGTCGCGCCTCTGTCGTCAGACCAGGAGAACTACCATTAGTCAACATGGCGTGCAGTTACAGACGCAGGATTAACACTGTCGGTGTTGAACTTCTCAGTGGGGCAATAACGCCAGCCTCAGCCCAGGTATTACTACCTAAAATCATCAGAGACACGTATGGCATTCAGGATGGAGAGTTGTACGGCGTAGCATTGAACGGAGCACGTAGATTTTTTGTGAAACTGCTCTCAGCAACGGTTTACGAGTCGTTGGTCAACCGTTTTCAGGACGTAAGTCTTGATGCAACACCAGCTGTGCGTGTGAGGATGATCGATGTATCCAGACATTATACATGGATTAAATTGCGTAATGTCCCCTTTGAGGCGGATGAGACAGATATCAGAAAAGTATTTGAGGAATACGGAACTGTTCATTTGGCCCAGCATGGTAAGTGGGTGTCGGGTGCCTACACAGGTATGCCGGAGGGCACTTTTAACCTAAAAATGTCATTGCGACACCCCATACCGTCTTACGTGTACCTAAAGGAATTCAGGACACAGGTCATGGTGTCATACGCGGGGCAAAGGCGTACCTGCCGACTATGTGGGGAATATGATCACATAGCGGCGGAGTGTGGGAAGCGGCAACGAGCTCCTGGCCCAGGGGCGGAGACATCCGCTTCTACACCGGGGGAAGCAGGTGTTGATCAACGACGTGAAGGAGGGCGTGGTCGTCTATGGAGCGAGATAGTGGATGAGGCGTATAAGGCTGGGGGAGAGGGTGAGGCCCTTGACCAGTTACCTGGTCCAGACACACTTCCAGTGGATCGGGTTGAGCAAAAAGTACAGGAGGAAGTGTTGGAACTTGAGGAGGAATTAGCCGAGGTTCTGAAGTCCTTGTCACCGCCTGAGGAGGTGGCTGCTCCTGGCAGGGTAGTAGAAGACGAGGTGAAGGCTGTGGGGCATCAACAACAGAACTATTCGGACGACGGGAGTGACAGCGTGACTGAGGTGTCACCGAGATCTTTGTCACTGTGTACAGTGGAGGTAGAGGTACATTGTGAGGCATCCCCAGACCAAGCCATGGAGGATGCGCCTGTCACAAGAAAGAGAGCCGCTGCATCGGATTCAGATGATGTCCTAACGCCAGCGCAGCGGACTGGGAAGCAAATATGGGCAGAAGGTGAAGGTAGTGGTGGCCATGACAGGAGGCACCGAAAGAAGGGGGGGGGGGTGAGAGAGGGAAGTGTGCAGGTGACAAGTGGTCCCACACGTTCTGGTGGCCATCGGAAGAGTGAAGAGAGGAGGCAGGGGTGGAAACTTTAATAGGCCTCCGGTGTATGACAGTAAACGTTAATGGTTTGTGTAATAGTGTAAAGAGAGAATGGTTTCGAATGTTTCTGAATAAATTTAGAGTGGATGTTGTGTTCCTACAGGAGCACAATTTTAAGGAGGGTAGGGTGTTGGAGATGGAGGGGTTTCAGGTGGTAACCCTGCCATCTGCCCGTTTGAAAGGGGGGGTGGGTATCTTAATTAGGGAGGCGAGCCCGTTTGTTTTGCAGAGAAGTGAGGGGGGGGAGGGGGAAGGGTGTTGCGCGTAGATGGTTTGTGGATGGGAAAACGTGTGGCTTTTATTAGTGTATATGCGCCTGCAGAGAATAACGTACAGGTGAAGCAGGAGTTTGTGTGCGAGGACCTTGTGTTTTTTTTCCGTGCATTACCGGAGGTGGCAATAGTAGGAGGTGATTGGAACTGCGTCATTAGGAGGGCTGATGTGGAACCGAAAGGGGCAGGTTATGTGTCGGTGGCCCTACGAGATTTATTGAGGGATATTAGGTTAAGAGACGCATTCGAGGGGGGGGGCGTGGGAGACAGAGCATACATTTGTTAGGGGAGGGTATGCAGCGAGGTTAGATAGAGTGTATCTTTCTCACGGGGTTGTAGTGAGAGCTTTCAAAACTGTTGAAGTAGCATGGTCGGATCATAGAGCAGTGTTGGTGGAGGTTGGGTGGGAGGCGCTTGCAGAAATATACAGGAGTTACTGGAAATTAAATATAAGTGCATTGAGTGATGAGGAGGGGTTAGAGGGATTTTCTGTCCTATGGAAGGAGCTTAGTGAGGAGGCACAGGGAGTGGAAGATGTCGTACAATGGTGGGATTGTGTTGCCAAGGAAAGGATTAGGAAATATTATGTGGGGGTGGGCAAACGTATAAATGATTTTAAATATGGGCTTTCAAATTATCTGGAGGACAGGTTAAGGGGCTGTTATGGGAAGGGGGCTGTGGGGGGCAACTATCCTATGGATGAAATTGTCGAGGTCAAGGGGAGACTGAGGGAGTTACAAAATGAGAGGTTTCAAGCGGTAAGGGTGCAGGCAGGGGTAGAGGAGGTGCTTTGGGGAGACAAACCATCGGCGTGTGTGTTGCGACGTCAAAAACAAAGACAGCAGGTTACAGCTATTCCGAGGTTAGAGGTACACGAGATGGCGGGGGGTTATAGAATGGGTCAGGAGATACTAACTACAAAAGGAATGTGTGTGTATGCGGATAAATGGTATGAAGGGTATTGGACAAGTGGGAAGGTGGGAAATGTGGATTTAGAGAAGGTGTGTGAGTATGTGACGTGTAATTTAGGGAATAGTGATAGAAAGGCTTTAGGGGGGGTAATAACAGAGGAGGAAATAGAGTTGGCTTTAAGGGGAATGAGGAAAGGCAAAGCACCGGGAATAGACGGTCTCCCGGCTGAATTTTATCTCCAACATTGGGAGGTGATAAGGGGTTTCATGGGTAGGTTATTTAATCAGATGAAGGAGAAGGGTGTGATGGGGGACAAGCAAGCAACAGCAGTTGTAGTGTTGGTCCAGAAGGGTAAGGGGCAGCACACCCTCAAGGAGTACCGTGCCATATCTCTGTTATGTGCTGATTATAAGTTGTTCGCTAAAGTCTTGGGTAATCGGTTCAAATGTGTGGTAGGGAGAGTGGTTTCGAAAACGCAGTATGGTTTGCCTGGAAGGTCGATGATTGAGGGTCATGGAATACTGCGAAGTTTTGTGGAGTCAAAAGGGGGGGGAGGGGCGGGCGGCGTTGTTGGCTTTAGACTGGCAGGGGGCCTATGACAGGGTGGAACGAGGAGCATTGGGAGCTATACTTAGGAGGCAGGGTTATGGGGATGAAATAGTTAATTGGGTAACCACGTTGTACAATGGAGCCAAGATGAGGGTACAGATTAATGGATGCTTGGGGGAGGAGATTGTAATGGGTAGGGGACTTAGGCAGGGGTGTCCCATGTCACAAATGTTGTTTGCGTGCATTCAGGACCCCTTCTATAGAATGGTTGAACGTTGTGTATGTGACACGAGTGGAGGTAGGGGGGGTGGGGTAGGGAAAGTGTGGCCGGGAATAATAGGATACGTAGACGATACAACAGTCCTGGTTCGGGAGGGGATGACGTTGGGTGTTTTGGATGATGTTGTGCAACAGTTCGGAAATGCAACAGGGATGCAGGTAAATAGAGAGAAGTCAATGATCATGGGGTTGGGTGATTGGGTGGAGGGGGGGGGGAGATGTAACGTTGTGAGAAAACAAACGGTGTCTTTAAAAATTTGTGGTATCACCTATAAGGGTGATTTGGAAGCTGCTCGAGAGGAAAACTCGAATAGATTAATGGAAAGGATTCAGGGGCGTCTGGGTGCATTGCGACCTCATCATCTGACTCTCGTGCAACGAGTGATTGTTATAAATGTATTATTGTATAGTAAGGTTTGGCACGTAGCAGCCGTGTTCCCATTAACAGGGACGGCGATTGTGGGAATTCTGAGACGAGTGTTTAACTTTTTGTGGGGTTCAAGGTGCGATTGGCTGAGGAGAGAGGTTGTAATGTTACCTGTGCGCCAGGGTGGGTTGGGGTTGATGGATCTGAGAAGGAGGATTAAATGTGTGTTTCTTAAATGGGAGGTTTTGCGCGAAGGTGTGAGTGGAGGGCAGCTGGGAAAAGTATATGATAGGTTGGGTAAGTTGTATGGTGGTGTGGAGTTGAGGGAATGTGAAACTATTTTGAGGGCTTTGATGTTGGTTAGAGAACCCAGGAAAATTCGAGTAGGGGTTTTGTGTAAGCTGCTTGCAGACAGGATTGTTGTACCAGTTGAGGGATTGTTCCCCATGTACGCATGGACGAGTATTTGGTATAGGTTTAGCAGGTTGAAGTTAAAGCCTAGGGTAAGGGAGGTAATGTATCGTTTTTTGCATGGCATACTACCGTCGGGGGAGGTTTTAAGAACCAGAGGGGTAATTGTGGGCGGAAGGTGTGGAATCTGTGGGGAGGATGAGACGGCGTTCCATGCAGTATACTTTTGTGGGGAACTGGAGGGTGTTAGGTATTGGTTAAGTAGGGTAGTACAGGGGGTGGGGGGCAGAGGGGTGTCGGTTCTGCGTGCACTAAGCCTAGATGTGGGAGGGTTCGATGAGAGTGTTATAAGAGCTTTGGATTATATAATAGTGGATTATATATATATATCGTGGGTGATGAGGGGGAGGGGGAATTGTGAGGTGCGGAGGCGGGTACTAGCGGTAACGGTTTATCGTACGATGTGTCGTAATAGAGAACTGTATGGGAGGAGGTGGGAGAAGGATTTTTCGGAAGGGTATAGAATGTTAACGTTAGGGTTTCTCATCAATCTACGACTTGGGCTGAGTGAGTAAGGGGGGGGGATTACATACGGGAAGGGGGTTTTCAGGGGGACACAGCGGGGTCACCTCCTGGGGAGGGGTGTGAGTAAGGTGTATGTGGGTATATGAAGGTGTAGATGAGTGGCATACGTGTATGTAGCATGCAAGTGGGCACAGAAAGCAAAGGTGATATCAAGTAATTACGTAGTACCGAATGGAGAATTCTGTGTTTGATGTGTCAGGGTCGTCATGACCTTCTTCATGTATTAAGTGTGAATGGTGTCAAGATTATAGTTTTAAGACCGTGAAGAGCTTTAGGGCTTATGTAGAGTGTGCGTTTATAGCCTTTATTGGGCATATTTCATGTGCGATAATTGTATCGCAATGAGAGGTTATTTAAATTATGTTTGTGTTTAGTGTTGTGGGTTTTTAGCGAGTGTACTGTCTTTATTTTAGCATTATATAATGTGCTCATCCAGTTGCTGCGAGATGGAACGCTAATGACTTCCATAAATTTGTAATGCCTCGTTAAAAGTTTGTAATGGGACAGTATGGTTTAGTCTCTTACTTTATATAATGTGCTCAGCCGGTGGAAGAGGCTGTATAATATTTAGTAATATTTGTTAATATTTATTTAGTATAAGTGTGAGGCTTAGGATTTGATTTTTGATTTAGGATTTGATTTTGATTTTTTTTCAATGCTTAAAGAGAGATTGTAGTGAGGCACGTATGTATGTGCTTAGGTACTTCTTATTGTATAGGGGTTAATTTTGGGAAGAACATGTGATTGTTTTTAACTGAGATTGTGATGTAGGTTATTACTCTGATTTTCTCCTGTGAAGGTTGTGAACCTTTGTCATATGTCCGTCATAGTATGTTAACTATACAAATCTGAAAGTTGTATATAGTTTATATTTTATATAGTTTATATAGTTATAGTTTATATTGTTTATCATAGTATGTTATATGGAAAATTTTGTGTGTATATGGGTAACCTCTTTTATGTCAATTACAATGTGTTGTTAATAATTGGTTAGTGTATGTTGTGTAGGATTGAGGATCCTACTGTACCCATTTTATATCTTTATTTAATATCAAGCTCTAAAGTTTTTAAATAAAATATAAAAAAAAATACTAAACAAACACCGTGAAATATATTTTGTTCGTTAGGTTCAGAATGATTTTTGTGAAATTATTGCATACATAAATTTTCGCTTGTCCTATATGGCAAGATGAGCGTTGCTATTTAAGCCAAGATCGCAAGTTTTACATATTCGGCACGACATATATATATATATATATATATATATATATATATATATATATATATATATATATATATATATATATATATATATATATATGTATATATATATATATATATATATATATATATATATATATATATATATATATATATATATATATATATATATATATATATATATATATATATATATATATATATATATATATATATATATATATATATATTGCCATTCGCTGGTATGGCAAGACGTGTGGCGGGCTAGCTGCGGGATTTTCAATTATAACTCCGGATCAAGGAGGCTGACCACGTTAAGACTGAGCAGGACTTTTTGTGAATACTCTGGGAAGATTCCAGTGAAGCGAGAAGACATTTCAGTGCACCGTTTCAATTTTAATTGTGGAAGAGTTGTACAGTTTGTGAATGTTGTTGAGTGGTGGTAGTGAGGAAGACGGCCAGTGGAGGTGGGGGAGAATTAGGCCTACACTGTGTATGAGTACCGGCCAAGTTTATCGTACATACAAACCTCGAAAACCTCTTATAAAAACATCCATCTCAAGCACCATGCACCATGCATCCAGTTAACGTAGAAATGATTGTGTCGATGCATGGACTATTTAGAGGCATATGTTATGGAAAAACAATGTGGTTTTAATGTTATCGAGGGAGTGACCAGTCAGTGCATCCTTCCCCACGCCACAGGGGTGGGTGGAGGAGTCGCGGTGTGTTTCTAAATAGTGAGTGAACACATTGGTTCAGCAGTGCTCATACCCACATTGTTCATAGTGTACATGGGAAACAAATAATGTTGTGTGTGTTGCAAGACATTGTGAACACTATATAATGTGCAAGTCCATGTGTATTGTACTCCCCGGGATAACCCCACTCAACAACCTGCACCTCCCCCACCTAAATACCAGCGCCTTCCCCACCCAATTCCCAAAGGAAGTTTTCCCCTTCCCCTCCCAGCCCCTCACCAGTCCCTCAAACTCCACCAGGCTACCATCGTCAAGTTCACTACCTTCCGCGCACCATACCCACCCAGCATGTCATACTCCACTCCTATTGTCTAGTCTAGCAGATGGATGCCAGCCAGGAGGAAGCAAGCAGCCAGGGAAATGACACGGCTGGCAATACTAGGAGAAGCAAGTGTCGGTCATGCCTACAGCTTCGTTGCCTCAACTCTAATGGTTTTCTCCGCAAACACGGTAGTTGCCCTGGTTCAGGATGTTCTCCTGTGGAAAGTGATGATCCAGAGCCACCTCAGGCACCTGAACCCTTTCCAACAGATCTCATCTCATCAGACAATATCTTGGAAGCAATTAAAGCAACAGGTACCAGAACATTCACACATATTCCCAAAGCAGCCAGTCCACAAGCAACTGGGAAACTTACAGACCTCCTGAAAAAAAGTAAACAATGGTTCCACTATCCTAAATGCTCCACCAACCATCAACGCATGGCAAAACTTGCTACTTTTTCGCAATGTCTGCTTAGCTGTGCCGGACAGAAGGGGAAAGAGGCTAGCCTCAATGATAATTAAATCCTTAAGAGAGTTTCCTAGAGCTGATAACCTCATTCTCCTTCATCGTCAACACAAAAAAGGGAGAGGCAGAACCCGCACTCACTCCACTGACAGTGAAAAAGTCAGAGCCCAGGTAAGCAAGAAAATTGAAGAGGGCAACACAGAGGGGGCAATCAGAATTATTAACAGTGAAAATACAGTTGCTTCCAGGGATGCTGACACGGCTAAAATACTTAGAGGAAAGCACCCTGCCAGGGAAACCAGGGGCACCAACAGTTCCAAAACCTCTATCCCCTCTGTGGAACCACTGATTATGGAAGACTCAGACATTTACAAAGCAATAATGTCATTCCCATCTGGGTCTGCTGGAGGTTACACTGGAATATGGTCACAGCATTTAAAGGAAATGGTTAATTCAGTTATCGGGGAAATTGCAGAGATTCTGCTTTCAGAGATCACAAGGTTCGTCAACAATTCCTTGGCTGGTCTGATTCCTGATGAAATTAGACCTTTCTTTTTCCATGCAACACTTTGTGCACTTAAAAAGAAGGTTGGAGGAATTTGGCCAATTGCAGTAGGCAACACGTTACGCCGCCTCGTATCCAAAGCTGCTGTCCGAAGTATTCGTGCACAAGCAGCCATAATCCTTCAACCAAACCAGCTTGGCTTTGGGGTCTCTCAAGGAAGTGAAACAGCGGTTCATGCAACAAGGGTTTATATCAACAACCTACCTGAGGACAATGCAGTGGTAAAATTAGATTTCAAGAATGCATTCAATCTCCTGAAAAGAGACGTGGTATTAGCAGCAGTACAAGAACATTTCCCTGGTCTCTTCCCTTTTGTTTCAGCTGGGTATAGCAAGGAATCAATGCTTCTCTTTGGAGAGCATGAAATCACATCATCGAAGGGTGTCCAATACGGAGATCCTCTTGCACCATTTCTCTTCTGTATAGCAGTTAGAGAAATCACAGTCAGACTGACCAGTGAGCTAAACATCTGGTTTCTAGATGATTGCACACTAGCAGGTACAAAGGAGTCCCTTCTAGATGATCTTACGCAGGTAATGACACGGGGATAGGAATTGGGTCTCATCGTGAATCCATCCAAATGTTAAATCATCTCAGTAAGTCAGCAAGTGATAAATGCAGTGAGATCAAAACTACCAGGAGCAGCAGTCATTGCCCCCACCAATAGTGTCTTGCCAGGAGCACCTCTGGGAAGCAATGCCATGACACAATTCTCAGGAAGAAATTGGAAGAGTTAAGGAGAATGGAACAACGAATAGGCAATCTGGACACCCATGATGCCTTGTACCTTCTCACAAAGTGCTTGAGTCTGCCCAGGTTGACATATTTCCTAAGATGTGCACCTTCATATGATAACCCTATACTGCACGAATATGACAGTATCCTGAGGCAGATTTTTACGAAAGTACTTAACCTTACTCTAGAAGACGGGCAGTGGAACCAAGCTACACTTCCAGGCAGACTAGGAGGCATTGGTGTCCGCAAGTCATCAGAGATTGTGCTACCTGCTTTTCTGTCCTCATGTATTGCATCGAGAGAGCTTGTAGCAGCGATTCTCCCTGAACATCTTAGGGAGAAGACTGGAGTCCAGGTCCAAAAAGTTCATTAATAGAGCCATGATCTGGGTTAATCTAACGGGCTCTGAAACCAGACCTGCACCCCCCAGCAACTACAAACAATCGCACTGGGATGGTCGAATAGTGGAAAATATAGCCTCAACAATGCTTCAGAGTGAGTCAGGGAAGGATAGAGCCCGCCTCCTGGCAGTGAGAGCCCCTCATGCAGGGGACTTTCTGTTGGCTGTTCCCAACTCCAGGCTTGGCACACGCCTCGACCCACAGACCATCAGCATCGGTGTTGCCCTTCGACTTGCCGCCCCTATTCGCGCCGAACATAGGTGTATTTGTGGCAGTGAAGCAGCAGGCCGATTCGGGTACCATGGTCTTGTGTGATATAAATCCGAGGGAAAGATTGCAAGACATGAGGAGGTTAATAACATTATCAGGAGGAGCCTCACAACAGCCGGATGCCCAGCAGTAAGGAAGCCACCCCAGCTATGCAGATCTGATGGCAACCAGAAGCATCCAGATGGTATCACCCTTCAAGCCTGCACAGACAGGAAGCAGGTGGTGTGGGACTATACATGTGCATCTACTTTGGCTGATACCTATCTCCAATACACAAGGGAGGAAGGAGGGGCAGCTGCCAGCTTCAGGGAGTCCCAAAAGTCTAGAACACATGGAGAACTTGCCCATCACTATATGTTTGTCCCATAGGCTCAGAGACCCTTGGCTCATGGGGAAAGAATGGATCTAAATTCCTTAAGGAGCTGGGAAAAAGACTCATCAGGGTAACTAGAGATCCCAAGGCAGCTAGTTTTCTGCTCCAGCGGCTCAGTGAGGCTGTTAAAAGGGTAATGCCTTCTGTATTTTGGGCACACGCCCCAGCTCTGAGAAGCTGGATGAGATTTTCGCCTTATAATCGGTGATACACACGTAACAACGTGTATCGTATGTGCCACCTTTATATCAACAATATATCTCTTAAATCTTCTGTACCATATTGTGTAATAAAATATTCCTATTGGTAATATATATATATATATATATATATATATATATATATATATATATATATATATATATATATATATATATATATATATATATATATATATATATATATATATAAATATATATATTACCAATAGGAATATTTTATTGCACAATATGGTACAGAAGATTTAAGAGATACATTGTTGATATATATATATATATATATATATATATATATATATATATATATATATATATATATATATATATATAACAACACTGTGACTAGCCAAGGACTCGAGCCTATGCTGCTTTGGCCTGCCTAATGGCAGGCGAAAACTCATGACGCCTTAATCCACTGAATCATACAATCCTTAAGAGTAGCGCATCCAGCGGAACTGAATGTTATACTCGCTACCCAAGAACATACGATTGTCCTTGGGTAGCACAATAACATACCCAAGGACATACGATTGACCTTGGTGGGCACAACAATATAAAATACTGCTCGTTGTTTCTAGTGCACCAAACAGGGAGTAGAATGAAATTAGCCTAGATTCATTCACACCATCAACTTGGGGTAGCAAGTACAATATCAAGTTCCATTGGATGCACTACTCTTAAGGACTGTCTGGTCCAGTGGATTAAGGTGTCATAAGTTTTCGCCCACCATGAGGCAGGCCAAAGCAGCATGGGTTCGAGTCCTTGGCTAGTCGCAGTGTTGTTATTGATCAATACCAATATCAATATCAATATGTATATATATTATATATTATATATTATATATATATATATATATATATATATATATATATATATATATATATATATATATATATATATAATATATATATATATATATATATATATATATATATATATATATATATATATATATATATATATATATATATATATATATATATATATATATATATATATATATATATATATATATATATATATATGATGTCGTTGACTTCACTGCGTCTCGCGTATAAACTCTTGATTATGGAGCAGTCTACACCTTATAGCCCATATTGGTTCGTTTGCGCATTGCCACAAATACACCTATATTCCGTTTGAATTGGGGCAACGAAGAGGAGAACCAGTTCAGTGTGAATGGTCTGTGGGCCGAGGCGTGTTGCAATTGCTGAAATGGGAACTGTTTGGAGGAGTGATATATGTCCTTACAACTTGGAGACGGGCAGTATTGCTGTAGGTTGATGCGGCCACAAGCATGTTGCTATGCACCTTTTCAGCAATGGAGCCATCCCAGTGCTCTACTGGGTTTCAATGCTGGAATAGCGAGTATCTCTGACTTGGTAATGGCTCTGATACTGCTTGGATCCTGCATGCCTACTAAGTTACCAAGGTCGTCCAAAAGAATTTGCTTTATTCACTCGTTCTATGCTATGGAGGAGGATACGAAAGTTGGTATGACAATTTGGGAGGATTTAAGTAGTTCTAGCCCCTCCCCCAACACTGACTGGAAATAAGACCTCCAATCATAGTCCATCTTCAAGGGAAAGATTCAATAAACTCTCTAGCATGGTATTTAGGAAGGAGTCATATTCCTTGAGTTTTGGATTGTCGAAGGCTGGGGAGCATCTAAAGAGATTTGGGAGGGACAGGTACCTGGTGAGTAGGCAGAAGGGATCATGTGTATCAGTGTCTTTTATCCTGTCTTCCATCATCCTGAGGTCTGAATTTTTTCTAGACTTAGATAAAAAACATTGGACTTGAATGGAGCACCAAGGCGTGCTATTTGCAGGATTAATAGCTCATGCTCTTGGCAAAGCAGCTCTAATATCCTCATTGATCTTTTGATTGGTAGAAACAATTTCGCACTTGGTGGGGTTTAATTAAAAATATGCCCAGGCTCTCTCCAATGTCTTTCAGTTACCCGATGTCCTCGAGGAAAGATTCTGAAGTACCACACGGGATACCATCATCCAAGATCCAGATATTGACCTCATTGTACAGTGTGTCTGTGACTTCCTTATTTAGATGTCTTCCATCACTTGGTTCATATCTAAGCTCTGAAGCTATTCACAGAATGGTTGGGGGCCCCAAAACCACACCGCTATAATGGCCGGCTTAAATGGTACTGAGCTACTGCAAAAAACTAATCCACACACACACACACACACACACGCACACACACACACATGCATACACATACACACACACACACACACATGCACACTCACAAACACACACATACAGACACACACACACACACACACACACACACACACACACACACACACACACACACACACACACACACACACACACACACACACACACACACACACACACACACACACACACACATACACACACTCCAAACTACAAGAAAGGGGACTACACGGGAATGAGGAACTTCCTGACCGGGGTTCAGTAGGACAGAGAACTGGCAAGGAAGCCAGTTAATGAAATGATGGAATATGCAGCAACAATGTGCAAGGAGGCTGAGGAGAGGTTTGTACCCAAGGGTAACAGGATTAATGAAAAAGTCAGGATGAGCCCATGGTTTACCCAAAGGTGCAGGGAGGCAAAAACCAAGTGTGCTAGGAAATGGAAGAAATACAGAAGGCAAAGGACCCAGGAGAATAAGGAGAGCAGTCGTAGAGCCAGAAATGAATATGCACAGATAAGAAGGGAGGCCCAATGACAATATGAGAACGACATATCAGTGAAAGCCAAATCTGACCCCAAGGTGTTATACAGCCACATCAGGAGGAAAACAACAGTCAAAGACCAGGTAATCAGGCTAAGGAAGGAAGGAGGAGAGACAACAAGAAATCACCGTGAAGTAGGTGAGGAACTCAACAAGAGATTTAAAGAAGTGTTCACAGACGAGACAGAAGGGGCTCCAGAAAGACGGAGAGGTGGGGCACACCACCAAGTGCTGGACACAGTACACACAACCGAGGGAGAGGTGAAGAGGCTTCTGAGTGAGCTAGATACCTCAAAGGCTGGGGCCGGATAACATCTCTCCATGGGTCCTGAGAGAGGGAGCAGAGGCGCTATGTGTACCCCTAAAATCAATATTCAATACATCTATCGAAACAGGGAGATTGCCTGAGGCATAGAAGACAGCAAATGTAGTCCCAATCTTTAAAAAAGGAGACAGGCATGAAGCACTAAACTACAGACCAGTGTCAATGACATGTATAGTAGGAAAAGTCATGGAGAAGATTATCAGGAGAAGAGTGGTGGAGCACCTACAAAGGAATGATCTCATCAACAGCAGCCAACATGGTTTCAGGGACGGGAAATCCTGTGTCACAAACCTACTGAGGTTCTATGACATGGTGACAGCAGTAAGACAAGAGAGAGAGGGGTGGGTGGATTGCATTTTCTTGGACTGACAGAAGGCGTTTGACACAGTTCCACACAAGAGATTAGTGCAAAAACTGGAGGACCAAGCAGGGATAACAGGGAAGGCACTATAATGAACCAGGGAATACTTGTCAGGAAGACAGCAGCGAGTCATGGTACGTGGCGAGGTGTCATAGTGGGCACCTGTGACCAGCGGGGTCCCACCGGGGTCTGTCCTAGGATCAGTGCTGTTTTTGGTATTTGTGAACGACATGACGGAAGGAATAGACTCCGAAGTGTCCCTATTCGCAGATGACGTGAAGTTGATGAGAAGAATTCATTCGATCGAAGACCAGGCAGAACTACAAAGGGAACTGGACAGGCTGCAGACCTGGTCCAGCAATTGGCTCCTGGAGTTCAACCCCACCAAGTGCAAAGTCATGAAGATTGGGGAAGGGCAAAGAAGATCGCAGACGGAGTACAATCTAGGGGGCAAGAGACTACAAACCTCATTCACGAAAAAAGATCTTGGGGTGAGGATAAGACCAGGCACATCTCCTGAAGCGCACATCAACCAAATAACTGCTGCAGCATATGGACGCCTAGCATACCTCAGAACAGCATTCCGACATCTTAATAAGGAATCGTTCAGGACCCTGTACACTGTGTACGTTAGGCCCATATTGGAGTATGAGGTACCAGTTTGGAACCCACACCTAGCCAAGCACGTGAAGAAACTAGAGAAAGTGCAAAGGTTTGCAACAAGACTAGTTCCTGAGCTAAGAGGTATGTCCTACGAGGAGAGGTTAAGGGAAATCGACCTGACGACACTGGAGGACAGGAGAGATAGGGGGAACATGATAACGACATACAAAATTCTGAGAGGAATTGACATGGTAGAAAAAGACAGGATGCTCCAGAGATGGGACACAACAGCAAGGGGACACAGTTGGAAGCTGAAGACACAGATGAATAACAGGGATGTTAGGAAGTATTTCTTCAGCCACAGAGTAGTCAGGAAGTGGAATAGCTTGGGAAGCGATGTAGTGGTTGAAGGATCCATACTTAGATTTAAGCAGAGGTAAGATAAAGCTTATAGTTCAGGGAGAGTGACCTAGTAGCGACCAGTGAAGAGGCGGGGCCAGGAGCTTGGACTCGACCCCTGCAACCTCAACTAGGTGAGTACAACTAGGTGAGTACACACACACAGCAGATGTATTCCAAATTTTAAAAAAGAGACAGACACGAAGCATTAAACTACAGACCAGTGTCACTGACCCCTATAGTATGCAAGGTCATGGAAAAAATTATCAGAAGAGTGGTGGAACACCTAGAAAGGAATGAGCTTATCAACGACAGCCAGCACGGTTTCAGGGACGGGAAATCCTGCGTCACAAACCTACTGGAGTTCTGTGACAGTGTGACGGTAGTAAGACAAGAGAGAGAGAGAGAGAGGGATGGGTATATTGCATTTTCTTGGACTGTGAGAATGCGTTTGACACAGTTCCGCACAAGAGATTAGTGCAGAAGCTGGAGGATCAGGCAGGGATAACAGTGAAGGCACTGCAATGGATAAGGGAATACCTGTCAGGAAGACAACAGCGAGTCATCGTACGTAGCGGCGTGTCTAAGTGGGGGCCTGTAACGAGCGGGGTGCCACAGGGATCAGTTCTAGGACCGGTGCTGTTTCTGGTATTTGTGAACGACATGACGGAAGGAATAGAATCCGAAGTGTCCCTGTTTGCAGATGATGTGATGTTGATGAGAAGAATTCAGTCGGACGAGGACCAGGCAGAACTACAGACGGATCTGGACAGACTGTAGTCCTTGTCCAGCAACTGTCTCCTGGAGTTCAACCCCACCTAGTGCAAAGTCATGAAAAATAGGGAAGGGCAAAGAAGACCACAGAAGGAGTACAGTCTAAGGGGCCAGACTCTACAAACCTCAATCAAGGAAAGGGATCCTGGTGAGTTTGTATAACATCGGCACGTCTCCTTAGGCGCACATCAACCAAATAACTGCTGCAACATATGGGCGCCTAGCAAACCTAAGAACATCATTCCAACATCTAAATAAGAAGTCATTCAGGATCCTGTACACCGTGTACGTTAGGCCCATATTTGAATATGGTGCGCCAGTTTGGAACCCTCACCTAGCCAAGCACGTAAAGAAACTAGAGAAAGTGCTAAGGTTTGCAGCAAAACTAATCACGGAGCTAAGGGGTTTGCCCTACGAGGAGAGTTTAGGGAAATCGACCTGACGACTCTAGAAGACAGGAGAGATAGGGGGGATATGATAACGACTTATAAAATACCGCAAAGTCATGGAGATGCTAATCAGGAGATGTGTGGTGGAGCACCTAGAAAGGAATGAGCTTATGCAAAATATCCAGCACGTTTTCAGGGAAGGGAAATCCTGTTTCACAAACCTACTGGAGTTTCACGACAAGTTGACAGAAGTGAGACAGGAGAGAAAGAGAGAGAAAGGGATGGAAAAACTGAATTTCCTTTGACTTTATGAAGACTTTCGAAATAGTTCGGCTCAAGTGATTAATGCAAAAGCTAAAGAAGCAGGCAGGAATAGCAGAATAGGCGCTGCAACTGATCAGTGAATACCTGACATTAATGAAAGAACGAGTGGTGATACGTGAAGAGCTATCAACGTGGGCTCATATGACTAGCGAGATTTCACAAGGGATAGTCATTGGACCGGTGCTGTCTCTGGTATATGTGAATGCCGAGAGGGAAGGAATTGATTCAGAGGTGTTCCTGGTTGCAGACGATATAAGGCTAATGAGAAGAATTCAAGCGGAGGGACACAGAAACAAGAGGTCACAATTGGAAGATGAAGACACAGATGAGTCAGAGATATTAGGAAGTATTTCTTCAGTCATAGAGTTGCCAGGCAGTGGAATAGCCTAGAAAGTGACGTAGTGGAGGCAGGAACCATACATAGTTTTAAGACGAGGTTTGATAAAGTTCATGGAGCGGGGAGAGAGAGGGCCCAGAAGCAACCAGTGAAGAGGCGGGGGCCAGGAGCTAAGACTCGACCCCTGCAACCACAAATAGGTGAGTACGAATAGGTGAGTACAAATAGGTGAGTACACACACACACACACACACACACACACACACACACACACACACACACACACACACACACACACACACACACACACACACAACAGAGACTGCTCCCTCAGTCACAAATAAGGGGACTGTAGGGAAAGAAGGAGCAAAACTGCATGTAGAAGCTCTATCAGTGGAGACTGTAGTAAATGAAAGAGCTAAGCTATATGTGGAGGCCCTAACAGACCACAGCAGAGCCCAGGGAAAGCCGAGAAGGGAAAATGACAGGCCAATGAGCCAGAGTACATTAATTAGTGAAACTAAAGAAAGGAAAGCTGCAATTGAGGAAATCAAATTGAATGAGAGGATACACAGGGATATGCAGTGGGAGAATGAAAGGGTGAGGTCAATCTTTGTGTATGGGCTCCAGAAAGTTGAAGGGGAAACATATGAAGCATGAAAACAAGGGGAAAAAAAGCAATTGAAAGCATCATGAAAGCAATAGGAGAAGACGACATGACCCAGCTGGAAAATTTTCGGAGAATAGGGGGGGGTTTGTAAAAAAAAGAACCCGGCCAGTGAAAGTGACCTTCAAGGCAGAATCGACTCGGAACAGGATCCTGCAGGAGAAAGCACAATTAAGGGACATGCCGGCATACAGGAAGGTGTATCTCGACCGTGACAGAACACAAGAAGAAAGACAGAAACTGAGAGAGATGGTACAAAGGCGAAAGGAGGAAAGAGAGGGGATGGAGAAGACAGACAGGAGATCCCAGACACAGGAAGAAGATCAAATACAGCCTCCCTCACAACTTCCTATAAAAGCCTCCCAACCAGGTCAACCCCAGTGCAACCAAACACTCTAAACCAAAACACCCATGCCACATCCAATGCCCCCACCCACTGCATTACAAATTCCACCCACGCAGCAACCACCCATAGTTCCTTATCAGGTCTCCCACTTCCCCAACCCCAATACACCTCCCAGACCACAGTCTTAGAAAAGAAGTTGAAGGTGTGGTATACAAATGCAGATGGAATAACAAATAAGTATGAGGAGTGGCATGAAAGAATCAAAGAGACATCCCCAGACATAATAGCACTCACAGAAACAAAACTCACCAGAATAATAACAGATTCAATCTTTCCATCTGGATATCAAATCCTCAGGAAAGGCAGAGGGAGGAGAGGGGAAGGAGGAGTTGCACTGCTCATTAAAAACCAGTGGGGTTTTGAGAAAATGGAAGGAATGGATGGCACGGGCGAAAGGGACTACTTAGTAGGAACAATCCAGTCTGAGAGACATAAGGTGATAATTGCAGTAATGTACAACCCACCACAGAACTGCAGGAGGCCAAGAGAAGAATACGATGAGAGCAACAGAGCAATTGTCGACAAACTAGCCGAGGTGGACAGGACAGCACACATGGAGGGAGCAAAGTTACTAGTTATGGGTGATTTCAATCACAAGGAGATTGACTGGGAAAACCTGGAGCCCCATGGGGGGTCCCGAAACATGGAGAGCCAAGATGATAGATGTGGTACTGGAAAACCTCATGCATCAACATGTTAGAGACACTACCAGAGAGAGAGAGGAGAGGATGAACCAGCAAGACTGGACCTTGTATTCACCTTGAGTAGTTCGGACATCGAGGATATCATGTATGAAAGGCCCCTGGGAGCTAGTGATCATGTGGTTCTGTGCTTCGACTACATAGTTGAGCTCCAAGTGAAGAGAGTAGCAGGAATAGGGTGGGAAAAACCAAACTACAAAAGGAGGAACTACTCAGGCATGAGGAACTTCCTTCAAGACATTCAGTGGGAGAGGGAACTGACAGGAAAACCAGTACAAAAAATGATGGACTATGTGGCAACAAAATGCAAGGAGGCAGAGGAGAGGTTTGTTCCCAAGGGAAACAGAAATAATGGGAAGAACAAAACGAGTCCTTGGTTCACCCAAAGGTGTAGGGAGGCAAAAACTAGGTGTACTAGAGAATAGAAAAGGTACAGAAGACAGAGAACTCAGGAAAATAAAGAGATTAGCCGAAGAGCCAGAAACGAAAATGCACAAATAAGAAGGGAGGCTCAGCGACAATATGAAAATGACATAGCATCGAAAGTCAAGACTGACCCGAAGCTTTTGTACAGCCACATCAGGAGGAAAACAACAGTCAAGGACCAGGTAATCAGACTGAGGAAGGGTGATGGGGAATTCACAAGAAACGACCGAGAGGTGTGTCAGGAGCTAAACACGAGATTTAAAGAAGTATTTACAGTGGAAACCAGTAGGACTCCAGGAAATCAGAACAGGGGGGTACACCAGCAAGTGCTTAATGAGGTACATATAACCAAGGAGAAGGTGAAGAAGCTGCTATGCGAACTTGACAGCTCAAAGGCGGTGGGACCAGACAACATCTCTCCGTGGGTCCTTAAAGAGGGAGCAGAGATATTGTGTGTGCCATTAACAAAGATCTTCAACACATAATTTGATACTGGGCAACTCCCCGAGGAACGGAAGATGGCAAATGTAGTCCCAATTTTTAAAAAGGGAGACAGACATGAGGCACTAAACTACAGACCTGTATCACTAACTTGTATCGTATGCAAGGTCATGGAGAAGATCATCAGGAGGAGAGTGGTGGAGCACCTGGAAAGAAACAAGTGTATAATTGACAACCAGCACGGTTTCAGGGAAGGAAAATCCTGTGTCACAAACCTACTAGAGTTTTATGACAAGGTGACAGAAGTAAGACAAGAGAGAGAGGGGTGGATCGACTGCATTTTTTGGACTGCAAGAAGGCCTTCGACACAGTTCCTCAAAAGAGGTTACTGCAAAAGCTAGAGGATCAGGCACACATAACAGGAAAGGCACTGCAATGGATCAGAGAATACCTTACAGGGAGGCAACAACGAGTCATGGTACGTGACGAGGTGTCAGAGTGGGCGCCTGTGAAAAGCGGGGTTCCACAGGGGTCAGTCCTAGGACCTGTGCTGTTCTTGGTATATGTGAACGACATAACGGAAGGGATAGACTCAGAAGTGTCCTTGTTTGCAGATGATGTGAAGTTAATGAGAAGAATCAAATAGGATGAGGATCAGGCAGGACTACAAAGAGACCTGGACAGGCTACAAGCCTGGTCCAGCAACTGGCTACTTGAGTTTAACCCTGCCAAATGCAAGGTCATGAAGATTGGGGAAGGGCAAAGAAGACCGCAGACACAATATAGTCTAGATGGCCAAAGACTGCAAACCTCACTCAAGGAAAAAGATCTGGGGGTGAGTATAACACAGAGCATATCTCCTGAGGCGCACATCAATCAGATAACTGTTGCAGCATACGGGCGCCTGGCGAACCTACGGATAGCGTTCCGATACCTCAGTAAGGATTCGTTCAAGACTCTGTATACCATTTACGTCAGGCCCATACTGGAGTATGCAGCACCAGTTTGGAATCCACAACCAGTCAAGCACGTCAAGATGTTAGAGAAAGTGCAAAGGTTTGCAACAAGACTAGTCCCAGAGCTACGGAGATTGCCCTTCGAAGAAAGGTTGAGGGAAATCGGCCTGACGACACTGGAGGACAGGAGGGTCAGGAGAGACATGATAACGACATATAAAATACTGCGCGGAATAGACAAGGTGGACAAAGACGGGATGTTCCAGAGAAGGGACACAGACACAAGAGGTCACAATTGGAAGCTGAAGACTCAGATGAATCAAAAGGATGTTAAGAAGCATTTCTTCAGTCATAGAGTAGTCAAGCCGTGGAATAGCCTAGAAAATGACGTAGTGGAGGCGGGAACCATGCATAGTTTTAAGGCGAGGTATGATAGAGCTCATGGAGCAGGGAGAGAGAGGTCCTAGTAGCAATCAGCGAAGAGGCGGGGCCATGAGCTGTGAATCGACCCCTGCAACCACAAAAAGGTGAGTACAAATAGGTGAGTACACACACACACACACACACACACACACACACACACACATTTACACTCGACCCCAACACCTACAACAAGGTGAGTGCAAATTGGTGAGTATACACACACACGTATACAATTGCTCTTTCAGGTTGTAGGTTAATATAAAATTCTCTTCGTTTTCCACCCATAACTCAGAGTTTGTCGTACATTCTGCAGTACTTGTCAACTCCCATCCAGTTCATAAATCTTACAGTAACTATCTACTCTTGCTAATTCCTGTGAATAAACATTCTCCTAAAGCTAAAAATTGTAATAACGTTTTGCATTTGTAAATTTATGCAATTACGAGTGTGCTTTCTGCAGGGACAATTAAGACATTAATATTCTGCTGGATGTGAATACGTGCTGGAAACTTCTTCCATGAGCACCGGGGATGAAAGAGTGAGAGAGAGAGAGAGAGAGAGAGAGAGAGAGAGAGAGAGAGAGAGAGAGAGAGAGAGAGAGAGAGAGAGAGAGAGAGAGAGAATGTTAAATGAGCTGATGTAGGTAACAGCTCTTAGCTTGTCAATAAAGTTACGAATCCTTAACCTGTAAATAGCTTGTCAATAAAGCTAGGGATACTTAACCTAACCTTGTCAATCCCTGTGTAAAAAAAACAAATATTGTTTATTATGTATTGTTAATATTATTAGTACAATCATATGTACTTACGTAAAACCATCACATTAGTGTTACAGCCAGTATGATGGTTGGTAGAGGATGTGTTCTCTGTGATTCATTCCAATTCATGTCTTCCCTGCACGTCTGTGTGTGTCAGTGGAAGACGGGAAATCTCAGAGGCAGGATCTTCCTTGGCAGATCCTCATATATCTCAGCAATCATTCGTCTCTCAGCCCTTGAGTAGAGAGGACGTGTGCTGCTGCTACCCCCTGGTGTTGACTGGGTGCAGTAATATTTTCACAACATGGCGCAGGCTTGTCGCCGGAGAGTCAATACAGTCTGTATTGAATTAACCAGTGGAGCTATCACTGGGCCGTCTATGGAGCTACTTCTACCAGCAATAATTAGAGACACCTACGGCGTAGCTACTGAAGAGATTTGTGGACTTGCCTTGAATGGCACGAAGAGGATATTTCTTAAATTCAATTCGACGAGTATGTATGAGACAGTGGTTAACAAGTTTCAGGAAGTGGCCATACCTGTGAATCATGCTGTCACGGTGAGGATGCATGATGTATCAAGTTACTTCACTTGGGTGAAGATCAGGAATGTGCCATTTGAGGCGGATGCATCTGACATAAGGTTTGCCATGAGTAAATATGGGACGGTACACACGGTTACTGCCGGAAGATGGTCAGCTGGTACGTATATGGGAATACCTGAGGGTACGTACTCTGCAAAGATGACGATACGACATCCTATACCGTCGTATGTGGTGATGGAAGAATTCAGAACTCAGGTATTTGTGACATACGCAGGGCAACGACGCACTTGTCGTTTGTGTGGGTCGTATGAACACCTGGCAGCGCAATGTGGTAGAGGACGTGGAGACAACGACCTACAACAACGAAGAAACGTAGAGGTGAGGAGAGTGGAGCAAGAACAGCCTTTTTCGACACTGACTCCGCAGAGTGCGTCATGGAGTGAGGAGGTTGAGAAGGCAGAGAAGATGGCAGGTGCTACGAGTGGGGGGGACTCCCCTTCCTTGGACGTGGTTCAGGCATTGGAGGAGATCATCGCAGAAGTGAATGATAGCAAGGAGGAAGCATTGACGACCCTTGTGGATATTTCGGGCACGGGGCCGTATCAGGAAGAAGGCACGATCCTGGATCTTGGGACTATTATGGAGGACGGAGGGGCGAAGGTAGTTCGTCCTAAGGTGTGTGACAAGGCTGTCTTGTCGGTGAATACGGTGGAGGTTGAGGTTCATCGTGATGATGAGCTTGATGACGAGATGCAGGTCGACGGTACGACGCGAAAGCGCGCAGCAGTGCTTTATGATTCAGATGAAGTGCTTACGCCCGCACAACGTTCAGGGAAGAAAACATGGGCGGATGTCACGCAGAGGGGTTCAAAAGACACTCAGGGACAGGGATCGAGTAAGAGTGCACAAAAAGGGGGGGGGAGGGATAAGAATGCAATGAGGCGATCAGGTGACAAAAAGGTTGTGTCAAGAGGGAAACCACCTTTGTCGGTTTTAAGTGCTTGACATTGAACATCAATGGTTTGAGGTCGCAGAGAAAGTGTGAGTGGTTTAGGGAGTTTTTGGAGCGTCATGGTGTTGACGTTGTGTTCTTGCAGGAGCATAATTATAGACATGGTTATGAGTTGAAGGTGGAAGGATATAAGGTGTATGTTGAACATGCGGTCAGATTGAAAGGCGGTGTGGCTATATTGGTAAAGGAAACTAGCCCGTTGGTTGTCAGGCATTGTGAAGGGGGGGAGGGGAGGGTGATACGTGTGGATGGATTATGGGGTCAGGTACAGATGACGTTGGTGTGTGTGTATGGACCGGCAGAGGGAGACGTACGCGTTAAGAATAAATTTGTGAGGGACGTGTTGGTTTACTACTTGCGTGGATTGCCAGGGGTAGCCGTGATAGGAGGTGATTGGAACTGTGTGATAAGGCGTAAGGATGTGGAACCGAGGGGGGCGGGGCATTGTATGGGAACATTGGGAGAACTGTTATCAGGGGTGGGTTTAATCGATATATGTGGGGGGGGGGGAGGTAGAGCATACATTTATTAGGCGTGGGTATGCTGCTAGGCTCGATCGTTTGTACGTCCCCAGAAGGGTAGTAATACATAGGGTGAGGGTGTTGGATGTGGTATTTTCTGATCATAGGGGTGTTATGGTGGATTTGGGTTGGGAGGGGTTGCCACGAAGGGGTAGGGGGTATTGGAAGTTAAATGTAAAGTTGCTGCATGAAGAAGAATATAGACAGTCATTTAAACAATTTTGGGAGGGGTTGGAGGCAGAAGCGCCTGGGAATGGTGATCTGGTTAGATGGTGGGACTCGGTGGCGAAATCAGGTATTAAGGATTTTTATGTACGTAATGGGAGGGAATATAATAGGTTAAAGTATGGGTTTCAATCTTATCTTGAGGGGCAGTTGAGGGCTTGCTACGAACGAGGGAGGGTTAGTTACCCGGTGGGAGATATTGAGGGATTAAAGGAGAGCATTAGGGATTTGCAAAATGAAAGATTTGATGGTGCACGCGTTTTGGCGGGGTTGGAGGAGGTGTTATGGGGTGATAGGCCATCGGCGTGTGTATTGAGAGGACAGCGTAAGAGGAGAGCGGCGACGGAGATGATGGGATTAACTGTTCATGTGGGGATGGGAGGGTATAGGGAAGGGCAGGTATTGATGTCGACTGAAGGTATGAGTGGATATCTTGATGTATGGTTTAGGTCATATGCACAACATGTGGGTATACGAGATGATGCTTTAAGGGAAATGGGTGGTTATGTGCAATGCGAGCTTGATGGTAGAGATAGGGAGACTTTGGAAGGACAGATTACGGAAGGGGAAATTTGGCAAGCTATAGCAGGTGCAAGTTTAGGTAAGGCACCGGGTGTAGACGGGTTGCCTAATGATTTTTATGTTAAGAACTGGGAAGTATTGAGGAGATTTTTAGTCAGATTGTTCAATGTAATGAAGGAAGATGGGGCAATGGGTGAGCAGCAAAGGACTGCTGTTGTTGTATTAGTGCCGAAGGGTGGACAGACAACGGTAGAAGATTACCGTGCAATATCGCTTATGTGCGGTGATTATAAGTTATTTGCAAGGGTATTAGGGAACAGAATCAAACAGGTTTTAGGTAAAGTAATTGATAGAGGACAATATGGCATACCGGGTAGATCAATGTATGAAGGGCATGGAGTTATTAGGAGTTTTATAGAGCATAGGGGGGAGGGGGGAGGGGGTGTTTTGGCTCTGGATTGGAGAGCTGCTTATGATAGCGTAGAAAGGGATGCATTATGGAGTTTTATGCGTTGGTTGGGTTTCGGGAGGGAAATAGTTTCTTGGGCAAAAACTTTGTATCTGGGTGCAGTTATGAGAATTCAGGTTAATGGACGACTAGGTGATAGCATTCAGATGGGAAGGGGTTTGCGACAGGGATGTCCTCTGTCGCAAATTTTGTTTGCATGTCTTCAGGAACCCTTTTATAGGGCAGTTAGGTGGAGTATGGCGAGAGCGAGGGTTGGTTTTGCACGAGAAGGGGAAGCGGGTATAGTGGGTTACGTGGATGATACGACAGTCTTGGTGAGGGATGTGAGGGATTTACATAAGGTAGGAAGGGTGATAGACGTTTTTGGTGAGGCTACAGGGATGAAAATTAATGTAGTAAAGTCCAAGTATTTGGATCTAGGGGATAGCGTACATAATGGTGAGACTGTTGAGGGTGGGTGGCGTGTGGTAGATCAGTTGTTGATATGTGGGATAGTGTACATGCGGAATGATAGGGATGCACAAGAGGCAAATTCGAGACGCACCGTGGATGGAGTTTTGAAAAGATTGGGAGGTTTGAGGGCAGAGCAATTAACGTTGCATCAAAGGGTTATAGTCACGAATGTCCTGTTGTATAGCAAGTTATGGCACGTGGTGGCAATATATCCGTTACGACGGTGTGAGGTGCAACGGTTGCAACTGCGAGTATTCAGATTTATATGGGGATCGGGTTGTGACTGGCTAAGTAGAGGGGTGGTGTCGCTTCCCGTTAGCCAGGGGGGGCTGGGGCTTATACCTCTTGAGAAACGTATGTTGAGTGTGTTTCTGAAAAGGGGGTTTGTGAGGGAGGGGGTGAGCGGGGGGGGCCTTGAAAGACTGCGCATGGATATGCAACGGTGGTGGAGGGGTAGGGATTTAATGTTTGGGGAGGCTATGTTGCGAATTTTACTGACGGTAAGGGATCCCAAACAGCTTAAATTGAAGGTTCTTGAGAGGGTGGGGGGTGGGTCTGTGGTGGCGGCAGTTGAGGGGGCATACCCTATGTATGCATGGGGTTCTGTATGGAAATGTCTTCAACAACTACGTGTAAAACCAAGTGTCAGGGAGGTTATGTTTAGGTTTTTACATGGGATTTTGCCGTCTGGGGTTGTGTTATTTAATAGGAGATTAAGGGAGGGTGGGGAGTGCAAAGCGTGTGGATGTCCGGAAACCATATTTCACGCTGTGTACTTTTGTACTTGTTTAGAAGATGTGAGGGTCTGGCTAAGTAGGGTAGTTAGGTTAGTGGGTGGGGAAGGGTTACAGGTGTTGCGGGTGTTAAGTTTAGATATAGGTGGGTGGAGTCAGCAGGTGGTGAATGCGGTTGCGTATGTGGTCACTGATTTTATATATATATCTTGGGCAATGAGGGAGGTGGGAGTCGAGGAAAGGATAAGAGTGTTAGGGGCCACGATGTATAGAACAAAGTGCCGCAATAGGGATCTTTATGGGGGAAGATGGGAGACAGCATTTACTGAAGGTTATCGTAGATTCAGGTTGAAGGATTTAAGAGATTTAAGTGTCAAGTAAGGGGTTGCGGCGGGCTAGTTTTCTTGAGTATGGACATGTGTATGGATGTTAGCGTGTGTGGTATGTTTGGTAATATAATAAATAAGCTTCTTTTGTGATGTGAGTTTGGTCGGGGTAGTTGTGTAAGATATGTTTTTCACATTGTTTTTCAGAAGGTATTTGAATATAATATGTAAGTAGTGTTGTTGCACTACTTTGTGTGTAAGTGTGAGAGGGTACATCTCACAGTATTTGTGTGTTTGAAGGTTTGAGGTGACACAAGGCATGATCTAAGTATGTTTGGTTTTTCTTTTTGTCCTCAAATGTGTTATACAAAGATAATTCTGTGGTGTATGTGATGTGTAGGTTTATAGGTATTCAACATGCTTGTTGTATGTTCCCTTTTCGATACTTTGTTTTAATTGTCATTTCAATGTACTTTGTATAGTATTATACAATGGTATTGTTCTTTGCCATATGAAGTGTTTTTTTTTTTTTTTTTTTTTTTTTTTTTTTTTTTTTTTTTTTTTTTTTTTTTTTTTTTTTTTTTTTTTTTTAGGTTATGTTATGTTCTAGGTTTTTGTATGTCAAGATGTACTTATAGACTGTCAGCACCCTGATATAGGTTTTTCATGCTATGTTCTTAAGGTAAGTTTTGGCTGTATGGTATACAGATATATCTAGCCAGTTTATAGACGCATTCCTTTTGTGTCTGAAATTTTTGTATACGGGTTTATTGTAACTGTAATGAGTCGGTTTTAAGCTGTTTTCTTTGTATGTTTATTTGTATTTTGGTATATGGGATAAGTATGTAGATGTCCTAGTAGGATTATGATGTTAGAGATCCATACTGTTTCCTTTTATTTTTATTTTTATGTATACTGTATTGGTTATAAATAAAATATAAAAAAAAAAAAAAAAAAAAAAAAAAAAAATGTCCGTAAACTGCACTTTAGCACTGTTGTTATAAAGCTTGAACTTCATAGTGGCAACATTAATATTAATATTTATAACTTGTAGGTGTATATTTCTCTACTTATAGAGGTGTACAAGTGTTTAGGATTGTAATGTTCACATTTTGTTAATAGGTTGTAATTTAATGTTTTGTGATTTTGGTGTTCATGTACCACCAATGTTTGTAAATACTTATTACTTAAGTTACTGACGAGTTCAGGATATGTTCAGAAATTTAAGTTGAATTAATATTATGATTCTTCAGATTGGTGAATGGGGGTATAATTTTAATGTGTGTGTGGGGGGGGGGAGAAACGTCAGCTGTGTCAGCAAAGGCAATAGTAATATTTTGTATAATGCCAGAATTTTGAATGATATGTTGCGAGTTGTATTTTTGGGTGTCATACTGCATTATGTATGGTGTATATTTTCTGTATTGGGGCTGTGATACTTTGGTTTTATTGTTCATAATCAGTATCAGGTTCATTTTATTATATTTTTATACCTCCTTGTAATTGTGCAATGTTTTAAATAAAATATAAAAAAAAAAATATCTCAGCAATATAAAGCACTAGAGCAAGAGAAAGAATTATTCCATCCTACAATCACTCCCCGTTACACCCACAACAAAAATCGTGGCAGCGGTGGGATGGAAATTTTTAGTTCCTGGAACTGTAACTGGGTGTGATGAGCGTAGGAAAAGGTAAGGTTACTTGATAGTGACCAGTGTGTTACAAGCAACACAACAGGTAATGTTACTTGACAGTGATGGCGCCAGTTGACAGTCATGGCGCCAGTTGAACTTCTCCGCTTCAGTGCCCTTCTAAGCTATACCAACTAGCAGCTCACTCTTATCTGTCACCACAACAAAAATGGTGTCAGCGATAGGCAGAATTCTTTGAATTCTGGACATAGTGTAATGTGTGTGTAAAAAAAGTTGCTCCATATTGCCAGCCACTTCCTACAAGCATCTATTACCAACCAACTGCTTCATTTCGTCACCATCATTATGGTAGTATCAGTGTGTAGTATTCTTAGTGATTTGTGGTGATTTGTGAATTTTGTGAGATTGTGTGTGTTGAGAGACGGGTGTAAAGAACGCCAGTCTGCTGCTGTTCCTGATGTAACACTACATCCAGCTGTCATGCATCCTGCTGTACGCAAACATTCGTCTGCGGTGTGCACTGTTTGCAGTCGTGTACAATCGGTTCCTGCATACGCAACTAATCTTCAGACCAGGACGGCATATTTAAGCTAGCCAGCCAACCTAAGTATTCTTTTAACAGTAAATTCGCTGGGTATATGAAATATTCCTGTCTAAGTAACATTTTGCTTATTTGTTGTATGTTTAACCCAAAGGATTACATTATGAAGCACAGTAATTACGGAGTTATACTATCAGTTAATCAGTTTAAAATATTCTTTTCCCATATTGTTTCCATTTCATTATTCTTCCATAACAGTGACACATATAGTCAGTAATCAACCACTCACTTGTATTGATTTAGAATATGTGTACAGTTTTATTATTGTTTATAAGTTTAAGTAAAGTTACCAGGAGTAAGGAAAACTTTGATAATTTTCCTATGATTTTAATGTAATAATTAGTAGGGACAATAATGTTTATATAATAATGCAGGTGCGTAATGTTAATGTGACATTAAAAAGGAGATAAGTTGTAAGGAACCAACATATTCCGTATAATATCCCAAAAATATTACTAAATTTAAATAATTATATGTGTACAACAGGAGAGTGGACAAGTAACGCCGGGAAGAAAGAGGATTGGACGAGCCTGGTTGTTCGTGAAGATCTTCCTTTAGTTTTAGAGTCATATAGCAATATTGTCGGTTAATTCAACGCTGCACTATAACGTGAAGAGGAAAGGCATCTGTAAATGTCCAGGTTGAAAGGAAAATAAAGGAATCTAGTGCCTGGTCTACAGAAAAAGTAAAACTGCAGCTGTGAATGAGACGCCAAATTGTCTTCGACCGAGTGTCCTCATCAACAGAGTGCTACAAGCAACACAACAGGTAAGGTTACATGATAGTGACCAGTGTGTTACAAGCAACACAACATGTAAGGTTACATGATAGTGACCAGTGTGTTTCAAACAACACAACAGTTAAGGTTACTTGATACTGACCAGTGTGTTACAAGCCACACAACAGGTAATGTTACTTGACAGTGACCAGGGTATTACAAGCAACACAACAGGTAAGGTTACTTGATAGTTACCAGTGTGTTACAAGCAACACAACAGGTAAGGTTACTTGACAGTGATCTGTGTGTTACAAGCAAGACAACAGGTAAGGTTACTTGATAGTGACCAGTGTGTTACAAGCAACACAACAGGTAATGTTACTTGACAGTTACCAGTGTGTTAAAAGCAACACAACAGGTAAGGATACTTGATACTGACCAGTGTGTTACAAGTCACACAACAGGTAATGTTACTTGATATTGACCAGTGTGTTACAAGCAACACAACAGGTAATGTTACTTGACAGTTACCAGTGTGTTACAAGCAACACAACAGGTAAGGCTACTTGACAGTGGCCATTGTGTTACAAGCAACACAACAGGTAAGGTTACTTGATATTAACCAGTGTGTTACAAGCAACACAACAGGTAAGGTTACTTGATATTAACCAGTGTGTTACAAGCAACACAACAGGTAAGACTACTTGATATTGACCAGTGTGTTACAAGCAACACAACAGGTAAGGTTACTTGATAGTGACCAGTGTGTTACAAGCCACACAACAGGAAAGGTTACTTGATAGTGACCAGTGTGTGACAAGCAACACAACAGGTACGGTTACTTGGCAGTGACCAGTGTGTTACAAGCAACACAACAGGTAAGGTAACTTGACAGTGACCAGTGTGTTACAAGCAACACAACAGGTACGGTTACTTGGCAGTGACCAGTGTGTTACAAGCAACACAACAGGTAAGGTAACTTGACAGTGACCAGTGTGTTACAAGCAACACAACAGGTACGGTTACTTGACAGTGACCAGTGTGTTACAAGCAACACAACAGGTAAGGTTACTTGAGAGTGACCAGTGAGTTACAAGCAACACAACAGGTAAGGTTACTTGACAGTGACAAGTGTCTTACAAGCAAGACAACAGGTAAGGTTCGTTGACAGTGACCAGTGTGTTACAAGCAACACAACAGGTAAGGTTACTTGACAGTGACCAGTGCGTTACAAGCAACACAACAGGTAAGGTTATTTGATAGTGACCAGTGTGTTACAAGCAACACACCAGGTCAGGTTACTTGACAGTGACTAGTGAGTTACAAGCAGCACAACAGGTAAGGTTACTTGACAGTGACCTGTGTGTTACATGCAAGACAACAGGTAAGGTTACTTGATAGTGACCAGTGTGTTACAAGCAACACAACAGGTAATGTTACTTGACATTGACCAGTGTGTTACAAGCAACACAACAGGTAATGTTACTTGACAGTGACCAGTGTGTTACAAGCAACACAACAGGTAAGGCTACATGACAGTGACCATTGTGTTACAAGCAACGCAACAGGTAAGGTTACTTGATAGTGACCAGTGTGTTACAAGCAACACAACAGGTAAGCTTACTTGATATTAACCAGTGTGTTACAAGCAACACAACAGGTAAGGCTACTTGATATTGACCAGTGTGTTACAAGCAACACAACAGGTAAGATTAGTTGATAGTGACCAGTGTGTTACAAGCCACACAACAGGTAAGATTACTTGACAGTGACCAGTATGTTACAAGCAACACAAGAGGTATGGTTACTTGACAGTGACCAGTGTGTTACAAGCAACACAACAGGAACGGTTACTTGACAGTGATCTGTGTGTTATAAGCAAGACAACAGGTAAGGTTACTTGATAGTGACCAGTGTGTTACAAGCAACACAACAGGTAATGTTACTTGACAGTGACCAGTGTGTTACAAGCAACACAACAGGTAAGGTTACTTGATAGTGACCAGTGTGTTACAAGCAACACAACAGGTAAGGTTACTTGATACTGACCAGTGTGTTACAAGTCACACAACAGGTAATGTTACTTGATATTGACCAGTGTGTTGCAAGCAACACAACAGGTAATGTTACTTGACAGTGACCAGTGTGTTACAAGCAACACAACAGGTAAGGCTACTTGACAGTGACCATTGTGTTACAAGCAACACAACAGGTAAAGTTACTTGATAGTGACCAGTGTGTTACAAGCAACACAACAGGTAAGGTTACTTGACAGTGACAAGTGTCTTACAAGCAAGACAACAGGTAAGGTTACTTGACAGTGACCAGTGTGTTACAAGCAACACAACAGGTAAGGTTACTTGACAGTGACCAGTGTGTTACAAGCAACACAACAGGTAAGGTTATTTGATAGTGACCAGTGTGTTACAAGCAACACAACAGGTAAGGTTACTTGACAGTGACTAGTGAGTTACAAGCAGCACAACAGGTAAGGTTACTTGACAGTGACCAGTGTGTTACAAGCAACACAACAGGTACGGTTACTTGGCAGTGACCAGTGTGTTACAAGCAACACAACAGGTAAGGTAACTTGACAGTGACCAGTGTGTTACAAGCAACACAACAGGTACGGTTACTTGACAGTGACCAGTGTGTTACAAGCAACACAACAGGTAAGGTTACTTGAGAGTGACCAGTGAGTTACAAGCTACACAACAGGTAAGGTTACTTGACAGTGACAAGTGTCTTACAAGCAAGACAACAGGTAAGGTTCCTTGACAGTGACCAGTGTGTTACAAGCAACACAACAGGTCAGGTTACTTGACAGTGACTAGTGAGTTACAAGCAGCACAACAGGTAAGGTTAATTGACAGTGACCTGTGTGTTACATGCAAGACAACAGGTAAGGTTACTTGATAGTGACCAGTGTGTTACAAGCAACACAACAGGTAATGTTACTTGATATTGACCAGTGTGTTACAAGCAACACAACAGGTAATGTTACTTGACAGTGACCAGTGTGTTACAAGCAACACAACAGGTAAGGCTACTTGACAGTGACCATTGTGTTACAAGCAACACAACGGGTAAGGTTACTTGATAGTGACCAGTTTGTTACAAGCAACACAACAGGTAAGCTTACTTGATATTAACCTGTGTGTTACAAGCAACACAACAGGTAAGGTTACTTGATATTGACCAGTGTGTTACAAGCAACACAAGAGGTAAGATTAGTTGATAGTGACCAGTGTGTTACAAGCCACACAACAGGTAAGGTTACTTGACAGTGACCAGTGTGGTACAAGCAACACAAGAGGTACGATTACTTGACAGTGACCAGTGTGTTACAAGCAACACAACAGGTAAGGTTACTTGACAGTGATCTGTGTATTACAAGCAAGACAACAGGTAAGGTTACTTGATAGTGACCAGTGTGTTACAAGCAACACAACAGGTAATGTTACTTGACAGTGACCAATGTGTTACAAACAACACAACAGGTAAGGTTACTTGATAGTGACCAGTGTGTTACAAGCAACACAACATGTAAGGTTACTTGATACTGACCAGTGTGTTACAAGTCACACAACAGGTAATGTTACTTGATATTGACCAGTGTGTTGCAAGCAACACAACAGGTAATGTTACTTGACAGTGACCAGTGTGTTACAAGCAACACAACAGGTAAGGCTACTTGACAGTGACCATTGTGTTACAAGCAACACAACAGGTAAGGTTACTTGATAGTGACCAGTTTGTTACAATCAACACAACAGGTAAGCTTACTTGATATTAACCTGTGTGTTACAAGCAACACAACAGGTAAGGCTACTTGATATTGACCAGTGTGTTACAAGCAACACAACAGGTAAGATTAGTTGATAGTGACCAGTGTGTTACAAGCCACACAACAGGTAAGGTTACTTGACAGTGACCAGTGTGGTACAAGCAACACAAGAGGTACGCTTACTTGACAGTGACCAGTGTGTTACAAGCAACACAACAGGTAAGGTTACTTGACAGTGATCTGTGTATTACAAGCAAGACAACAGGTAAGGTTACTTGATAGTGACCAGTGTGTTACAAGCAACACAACAGGTAATGTTACTTGACAGTGACCAATGTGTTACAAGCAACACAACAGGTAAGGTTACTTGATAGTGACCAGTGTGTTACAAGCAACACAACATGTAAGGTTACTTGATACTGACCAGGGTGTTACAAGTCACACAACAGGTAATGTTACTTGATAATGACCAGTGTGTTGCAAGCAACACAACAGGTAATGTTACTTGACAGTGACCAGTGTGTTACAAGCAACACAACAGGTAAGGCTACTTGACAGTGACCATTGTGTTACAAGCAACACAACAGGTAAGGTTACTTAATAGTGACCAGTGTGTTACAAGCAACACAACAGGTAAGGTTACTTGACAGTGACAAGTGTCTTACAAGCAAGACAACAGGTAAGGTTACTTGACAGTGACCAGTGTGTTACAAGCAACACAACAGGTAAGGTTACTTGACAGTGACCAGTGCGTTACAAGCAACACAACAGGTAAGGTTATTTGATAGTGACCAGTGTGTTACAAGCAACACAACAGGTAAGGTTACTTGATACTGACCAGTGTGTTACAAGTCACACAACAGGTAATGTTACTTGATATTGACCAGTGTGTTGCAAGCAACACAACAGGTAATGTTACTTGACAGTGACCAGTGCGTTACAAGCAACACAACAGGTAAGGTTATTTGATAGTGACCAGTGTGTTACAAGCAACACAACAGGTAAGGCTACTTGACAGTGACCATTGTGTTACAAGCAACACAACAGGTAAGGTTACTTAATAGTGAGCAGTTTGTTACAAGCAACACAACAGGTAAGGTTACTTGACAGTGACAAGTGTCTTACAAGCAAGACAACAGGTAAGGTTCGTTGACAGTGACCAGTGTGTTACAAGCAACACAACAGGTAAGGTTACTTGACAGTGACCAGTGCCTTACAAGCAACACAACAGGTAAGGTTATTTGATAGTGACCAGTGTGTTACAAGCAACACACCAGGTCAGGTTACTTGACAGTGACTAGTGAGTTACAAGCAGCACAACAGGTAAGGTTACTTGACAGTGACCTGTGTGTTACATGCAAGACAACAGGTAAGGTTACTTGATAGTGACCAGTGTGTTACAAGCAACACAACAGGTAATGTTACTTGACATTGACCAGTGTGTTACAAGCAACACAACAGGTAATGTTACTTGACAGTGACCAGTGTGTTACAAGCAACACAACAGGTAAGGCTACATGACAGTGACCATTGTGTTACAAGCAACGCAACAGGTAAGGTTACTTGATAGTGACCAGTGTGTTACAAGCAACACAACAGGTAAGCTTACTTGATATTAACCAGTGTGTTACAAGCAACACAACAGGTAAGGCTACTTGATATTGACCAGTGTGTTACAAGCAACACAACAGGTAAGATTAGTTGATAGTGACCAGTGTGTTACAAGCCACACAACAGGTAAGATTACTTGACAGTGACCAGTATGTTACAAGCAACACAAGAGGTATGGTTACTTGACAGTGACCAGTGTGTTACAAGCAACACAACAGGAACGGTTACTTGACAGTGATCTGTGTGTTATAAGCAAGACAACAGGTAAGGTTACTTGATAGTGACCAGTGTGTTACAAGCAACACAACAGGTAATGTTACTTGACAGTGACCAGTGTGTTACAAGCAACACAACAGGTAAGGTTACTTGATAGTGACCAGTGTGTTACAAGCAACACAACAGGTAAGGTTACTTGATACTGACCAGTGTGTTACAAGTCACACAACAGGTAATGTTACTTGATATTGACCAGTGTGTTGCAAGCAACACAACAGGTAATGTTACTTGACAGTGACCAGTGTGTTACAAGCAACACAATAGGTAAGGCTACTTGACAGTGACCATTGTGTTACAAGCAACACAACAGGTAAAGTTACTTGATAGTGACCAGTGTGTTACAAGCAACACAACAGGTAAGGTTACTTGACAGTGACAAGTGTCTTACAAGCAAGACAACAGGTAAGGTTACTTGACAGTGACCAGTGTGTTACAAGCAACACAACAGGTAAGGTTACTTGACAGTGACCAGTGTGTTACAAGCAACACAACAGGTAAGGTTATTTGATAGTGACCAGTGTGTTACAAGCAACACAACAGGTAAGGTTACTTGACAGTGACTAGTGAGTTACAAGCAGCACAACAGGTAAGGTTACTTGACAGTGACCAGTGTGTTACAAGCAACACAACAGGTACGGTTACTTGGCAGTGACCAGTGTGTTACAAGCAACACAACAGGTAAGGTAACTTGACAGTGACCAGTGTGTTACAAGCAACACAACAGGTACGGTTACTTGACAGTGACCAGTGTGTTACAAGCAACACAACAGGTAAGGTTACTTGAGAGTGACCAGTGAGTTACAAGCTACACAACAGGTAAGGTTACTTGACAGTGACAAGTGTCTTACAAGCAAGACAACAGGTAAGGTTCCTTGACAGTGACCAGTGTGTTACAAGCAACACAACAGGTCAGGTTACTTGACAGTGACTAGTGAGTTACAAGCAGCACAACAGGTAAGGTTAATTGACAGTGACCTGTGTGTTACATGCAAGACAACAGGTAAGGTTACTTGATAGTGACCAGTGTGTTACAAGCAACACAACAGGTAATGTTACTTGATATTGACCAGTGTGTTACAAGCAACACAACAGGTAATGTTACTTGACAGTGACCAGTGTGTTACAAGCAACACAACAGGTAAGGCTACTTGACAGTGACCATTGTGTTACAAGCAACACAACGGGTAAGGTTACTTGATAGTGACCAGTTTGTTACAAGCAACACAACAGGTAAGCTTACTTGATATTAACCTGTGTGTTACAAGCAACACAACAGGTAAGGTTACTTGATATTGACCAGTGTGTTACAAGCAACACAAGAGGTAAGATTAGTTGATAGTGACCAGTGTGTTACAAGCCACACAACAGGTAAGGTTACTTGACAGTGACCAGTGTGGTACAAGCAACACAAGAGGTACGATTACTTGACAGTGACCAGTGTGTTACAAGCAACACAACAGGTAAGGTTACTTGACAGTGATCTGTGTATTACAAGCAAGACAACAGGTAAGGTTACTTGATAGTGACCAGTGTGTTACAAGCAACACAACAGGTAATGTTACTTGACAGTGACCAATGTGTTACAAACAACACAACAGGTAAGGTTACTTGATAGTGACCAGTGTGTTACAAGCAACACAACATGTAAGGTTACTTGATACTGACCAGTGTGTTACAAGTCACACAACAGGTAATGTTACTTGATATTGACCAGTGTGTTGCAAGCAACACAACAGGTAATGTTACTTGACAGTGACCAGTGTGTTACAAGCAACACAACAGGTAAGGCTACTTGACAGTGACCATTGTGTTACAAGCAACACAACAGGTAAGGTTACTTGATAGTGACCAGTTTGTTACAATCAACACAACAGGTAAGCTTACTTGATATTAACCTGTGTGTTACAAGCAACACAACAGGTAAGGCTACTTGATATTGACCAGTGTGTTACAAGCAACACAACAGGTAAGATTAGTTGATAGTGACCAGTGTGTTACAAGCCACACAACAGGTAAGGTTACTTGACAGTGACCAGTGTGGTACAAGCAACACAAGAGGTACGCTTACTTGACAGTGACCAGTGTGTTACAAGCAACACAACAGGTAAGGTTACTTGACAGTGATCTGTGTATTACAAGCAAGACAACAGGTAAGGTTACTTGATAGTGACCAGTGTGTTACAAGCAACACAACAGGTAATGTTACTTGACAGTGACCAATGTGTTACAAGCAACACAACAGGTAAGGTTACTTGATAGTGACCAGTGTGTTACAAGCAACACAACATGTAAGGTTACTTGATACTGACCAGGGTGTTACAAGTCACACAACAGGTAATGTTACTTGATAATGACCAGTGTGTTGCAAGCAACACAACAGGTAATGTTACTTGACAGTGACCAGTGTGTTACAAGCAACACAACAGGTAAGGCTACTTGACAGTGACCATTGTGTTACAAGCAACACAACAGGTAAGGTTACTTAATAGTGACCAGTGTGTTACAAGCAACACAACAGGTAAGGTTACTTGACAGTGACAAGTGTCTTACAAGCAAGACAACAGGTAAGGTTACTTGACAGTGACCAGTGTGTTACAAGCAACACAACAGGTAAGGTTACTTGACAGTGACCAGTGCGTTACAAGCAACACAACAGGTAAGGTTATTTGATAGTGACCAGTGTGTTACAAGCAACACAACAGGTAAGGTTACTTGATACTGACCAGTGTGTTACAAGTCACACAACAGGTAATGTTACTTGATATTGACCAGTGTGTTGCAAGCAACACAACAGGTAATGTTACTTGACAGTGACCAGTGCGTTACAAGCAACACAACAGGTAAGGTTATTTGATAGTGACCAGTGTGTTACAAGCAACACAACAGGTAAGGCTACTTGACAGTGACCATTGTGTTACAAGCAACACAACAGGTAAGGTTACTTAATAGTGAGCAGTTTGTTACAAGCAACACAACAGGTAAGCTTACTTGATATTAACCTGTGTGTTACAAGCAACACAACAGGTAAGGCTACTTGATATTGACCAGTGTGTTACAAGCAACACAACAGGTAAGATTAGTTGATAGTGACCAGTGTGTTACAAGCCACACAACAGGTAAGGTTACTTGACAGTGACCAGTGTGGTACAAGCAACACAAGAGGTACGCTTACTTGACAGTGACCAGTGTGTTACAAGCAACACAACAGGTAAGGTTACTTGACAGTGATCTGTGTATTACAAGCAAGACAACAGGTAAGGTTACTTGATAGTGACCAGTGTGTTACAAGCAACACAACAGGTAATGTTACTTGACAGTGACCAATGTGTTACAAGCAACACAACAGGTAAGGTTACTTGATAGTGACCAGTGTGTTACAAGCAACACAACATGTAAGGTTACTTGATACTGACCAGTGTGTTACAAGTCACACAACAGGTAATGTTACTTGATATTGACCAGTGTGTTGCAAGCAACACAACAGGTAATGTTACTTGACAGTGACCAGTGTGTTACAAGCAACACAACAGGTAAGGCTACTTGACAGTGACCATTGTGTTACAAGCAACACAACAGGTAAGGTTACTTGATAGTGACCAGTGTGTTACAAGCAACACAACAGGTAAGGTTACTTGACAGTGACAAGTGTCTTACAAGCAAGACAACAGGTAAGGTTACTTGAGAGTGACCAATGTGTTACAAGCAACACAACAGGTAAGGTTACTTGACAGTGACCAGTGCGTTACAAGCAACACAACAGGTAAGGTTATTTGATAGTGACCAGTGTGTTACAAGCAACACAACAGGTAAGGTTACTTGATACTGACCAGTGTGTTACAAGTCACACAACAGGTAATGTTACTTGATATTGACCAGTGTGTTGCAAGCAACACAACAGGTAATGTTACTTGACAGTGACTAGTGAGTTACAAGCAGCACAACAGGTAAGGTTACTTGACAGTGACCAGTGTGTTACAAGCAACACAACAGGTACGGTTACTTGGCAGTGACCAGTGTGTTACAAGCAACACAACAGGTAAGGTAACTTGAGAGTGACCAGTGTGTTACAAGCAACACAACAGGTACGGTTACTTGACAGTGACCAGTGTGTTACAAGCAACACAACAGGTAAGGTTACTTGACAGTGACTAGTGAGTTACAAGCAGCACAACAGGTAAGGTTACTTGACAGTGACCAGTGTGTTACAAGCAACACAACAGGTACGGTTACTTGGCAGTGACCAGTGTGTTACAAGCAACACAACAGGTAAGGTAACTTGAGAGTGACCAGTGTGTTACAAGCAACACAACAGGTACGGTTACTTGACAGTGACCAGTGTGTTACAAGCAACACAACAGGTAAGGTTACTTGAGAGTGACCAGTGAGTTACAAGCAACACAACAGGTAAGGTTACTTGACCGTGACAAGTGTCTTTCAAGCAAGACAACAGGTAAGGTTCCTTGACAGTGACCAGTGTGTTACAAGCAACACAACAGGTAAGGTTACTTGACAGTGACCAGTGCGTTACAAGCAACACAACAGGTAAGGTTATTTGATAATGACCAGTGTGTTACAAGCAACACAACAGGTCAGGTTACTTGACAGTGACTAGTGAGTTACAAGCAGCACAACAGGTAAGGTTACTTGACAGTGACCTGTGTGTTACATGCAAGACAACAGGTAAGGTTACTTGATAGTGACCAGTGTGTTACAAGCAACACAACAGGTAATGTTACTTGATATTGACCAGTGTGTTACAAGCAACACAACAGGTAATGTTACTTGACAGTGACCAGTGTGTTACAAGCAACACAACAGGTAAGGCTACTTGACAGTGACCATTGTGTTACAAGCAACACAACAGGTAAGGTTACTTGATAGTGACCAGTTTGTTACAAGCAACACAACAGGTAAGCTTACTTGATATTAACCTGTGTGTTACAAGCAACACAACAGGTAAGGCTACTTGATATTGACCAGTGTGTTACAAGCAACACAACAGGTAAGATTAGTTGATAGTGACCAGTGTGTTACAAGCAACACAAGAGGTACGGTTACTTGACAGTGACCAGTGTGTTACAAGCAACACATCAGGTAAGGTTACTTGACAGTGATCTGTGTATTACAAGCAAGACAACAGGTAAGGTTACTTGATAGTGACCAGTGTGTTACAAGCAACACAACAGGTAATGTTACTTGACAGTGACCAGTGTGTTACAAGCAACACAACAGGTAAGGTTACTTGATAGTGACCAGTGTGTTACAAGCAACACAACAGGTAAGGTTACTTGATACTGACCAGTGTGTTACAAGTCACACAACAGGTAATGTTACTTGAAATTGACCAGTGTGTTGCAAGCAACACAACAGGTAATGTTACTTGACAGTGACCAGTGTGTTACAAGCAACACAACAGGTAAGGCTACTTGACAGTGACCATTGTGTTACAAGCAACACAACAGGTAAGGTTACTTGATAGTGACCAGTGTGTTACAAGCAACACAACAGGTAAGGTTACTTGACAGTGACAAGTGTCTTACAAGCAAGACAACAGGTAAGGTTACTTGACAGTGACCAGTGTGTTACAAGCAACACAACAGGTAAGGTTACTTGACAGTGACCAGTGCGTTACAAGCAACACAACAGGTAAGGTTATTTGATAGTGACCAGTGTGTTACAAGCAACACAACAGGTAAGGTTACTTGACAGTGACTAGTGAGTTACAAGCAGCACAACAGGTAAGGTTACTTGACAGTGACCTGTGTGTTACATGCAAGACAACAGGTAAGGTTACTTGATAGTGGCCAGTGTGTTACAAGCAACACAACAGGTATTGTTACTTGATATTGACCAGTGTGTTACAAGCAACACAACAGGTAATGTTACTTGACAGTGACCAGTGTGTTACAAGCAACACAACAGGTAAGGCTACTTGACAGTGACCATTGTGTTACAAGCAACACAACAGGAAAGGTTACTTGATAGTGACCAGTGTGTTACAAGCAAAACAACAGGTAAGCTTACTTGATATTAACCAGTGTGTTACAAGCAACACAACAGGTAAGGCTACTTGATATTGACCAGTGTGTTACAAGCAACACAACAGGTAAGGTTAGTTGACAGTGACCAGTGTGTTACAAGCAACACAACAGGTACGGTTACTTGACAGTGACCAGTGTGTTACAAGCAACACAACAGGTAAGGTTCCTTGACAGTGATCTGTGTGTTACAAGAAAGACAACAGGTAAGGTTATTTGATAGTGACCAGTGTGTTACAAGCAACACAACAGGTAATGTTACTTGACAGTGACCAGTGTGTTACAAGCAACACAACAGGTAAGGTTACTTGATACTGACCAGTGTGTTACAAGTCACACAACAGGTAATGTTACTTGATATTGACCAGTGTGTTGCAAGCAACACAACAGGTAATGTTACTTGACAGTGACCAGTGTGTTACAAGCAACACAACAGGTAAGGCTACTTGACAGTGACCATTGTGTTACAAGCAACACAACAGGTAAGGTTACTTGATAGTGACCAGTGTGTTACAAGCCACACAACAGGAAAGGTTGTTTGACAGTGACCAGTGTGTTACAAGCAACACTACTGGTACGGTTACTTGACAGTGACCAGTGTGTTACAAGCAATACAACAGGTAAGGTTACTTGACAGTGACCAGTGTGTTACAAGCAACACAACAGGTACGGTTACTTGACAGTGACCAGTGTGTTACAAGCAACACAACAGGTAAGGTTACTTGACAGTGACCAGTGAGTTACAAGCAACACAACAGGTAAGGTTACTTGACAGTGACAACTGTCTTACAAGCAAGACAACAGGTAAGGTTACTTGACAGTGACCAGTGTGTTACAAGCAACACAACAGGTAAGGTTACTTGACAGTGACCAGTGCGCTACAAGCAACACAACAGGTAAGGTTACTTGATAGTTACCAGTGTGTTACAAGCAACACAACAGGTAAGGTTACTTGACAGTGACTAGTGAGTTACAAGCAGCACAACAGGTAAGGTTACTTGACAGTGACCTGTGTGTTACATGAAAAGACAACAGGTAAGGTTACTTGATAGTGACCAGTGTGTTACAAGCAACACAACAGGTAATGTTACTTGATATTGACCAGTGTGTTACAAGCAACACAACAGGTAATGTTATTTGACAGTGACCAGTGTGTTACAAGCAACACAACAGGTAAGGCAACTTGACAGTGACCATTGTGTTACAAGCCACACAACAGGTAAGGTTACTTGATAGTGACCAGTGTGTTACAAGCAACACAACAGGTAAGCTTACTTGATATTAACCAGTGTGTTACAAGCAACACAACAGGTAAGGCTACTTGATAGTGACCAGTGTGTTACAAGCCACAAAACAGGTAAGGTTACTTGACAGTGACCAGTGTGTTACAAGCAACACAACAGGTACGGTTACTTGACAGTGACCAGTGTGTAACAAGCAACACAACAGGTAAGGTTACTTGACAGTGACCAGTGTGTTACAAGCAACACAACAGGTAAGGTTACTTGACAGTGACAAGTGTGTTACAAGCAAGACAACAGGTAAGGTTACTTGACAGTGACCAGTGTGTTACTAGCAACGCAACAGGTAAGGTTACTTGATAGTGACCAGTGTGTTACAAGCAACACAACAGGTAAGGTTACTTGACAGTGACTAGTGAGCTACAAGCAGCACAACAGGTAAGGTTACTTGACAGTGGCCATTGTGTTACAAGCAACACAACAGATAAGGTTACTTGATAGTGACCAGTGTGTTACAAGCAACACAACAAGTAAGGTTACTTGACAGTGACCATTGTGTTACACGCAACACAACAGGTAAGGTTACTTGATATTGACCAGTGTGTTACAAGCAACAGAACAGGTAAGGTTACTTGACAGTGACCATTGTGTTACAAGCAACACAACAAGAAAGGTTACTTGATAGTGACCAGTGTGTTACAAGCAACACAACTGGTAAGGTTACTTGATAGTGACCAGTGTGTTACAAGCAACACAGCAGGTAAGGTTACTTGATAGTGACCAGTGTGTTACAAGCAACACAACAGGTAAGGTTACTTGATATTGACCAGTGTGTTACAAGCAACACAACAGGTAAGGTTACTTGATAGTGACCAGTGTGTTACAAGCAACACAACAGGTAAGGTTACTTGATAGTGACCAGTGTGTTACAAGCAACACAACAGGTAAGGTTACTTGATAGTGACCAGTGTGTTACAAGCAACACAACAGGTAAGGTTACTTGATGGTGACCAGTGTGTTACAAGCAACACAACAGGTAAGGTTACTTGATAGTGACCAGTGTGTTACAAGCAACACAACAGGTAAGGTTTCTTGATAGTGACCAGTGTGTTACAAGCAACACAACAGGTAAGGTTACTTGATAGTGACCAGTGTGTTACAAGCAACACAACAGGTAAGGTTACTTGATAGTGACCAGTGTGTTACAAGCAACACAACAGGTAAGGTTACTTGATAGTGACCAGTGTGTTACAAGCTACACAACAGGTAAGGTTACTTGATAGTGACCAGTGTGTTACAAGCAACACAACAGGTAAGGTTACTTGATAGTGACCAGTGTGTTACAAGCAACACAACAGGTAAGGTTACTTGATAGTGACCAGTGTGTTACAAGCAACACAACAGGTAAGGTTACTTGATAGTGACCAGTGTGTTACAAGCCACACAACAGGTAAGGTTACTTGATAGTGACCAGTGTGTTACAAGCAACACAACAGGTAAGGTTACTTGATAGTGACCAGTGTGTTACAAGCAACACAACAGGTAAGGTTACTTGATAGTGACCAGTGTGTTACAAGCAACACAACAGGTAAGGTTACTTGATAGTGACGAGTGTGTTACAAGCAACACAACAGGTAAGGTTACTTGATGGTGACCAGTGTGTTACAAGCAACACAACAGGTAAGGTTACTTGATAGTGACCAGTGTGTTACAAGCAACACAACAGGTAAGGTTACTTGATAGTGACCAGTGTGTTACAAGCAACACAACAGGTAAGGTTACTTGATAGTGACCAGTGTGTTACAAGCAACACAACAGGTAAGGTTACTTGATGGTGACCAGTGTGTTGCAAGCAACACAACAGGTAAGGTTACTTGATAGTGACCAGTGTGTTACAAGCAACACAACAGGTAAGGTTACTTGATAGTGACCAGTGTGTTACAAGCAACACAACAGGTAAGGTTACTTGATAGTGACCAGTGTGTTACAAGCAACACAACAGGTAAGGTTACTTGATAGTGACCAGTGTATTACAAGCAACACAACAGGTAAGGTTACTTGATAGTGACCAGTGTGTTACAAGCAACACAACAGGTAAGGTTACTTGATAGTGACCAGTTTGTTACAAGCAACACAACAGGTAATGTTACTTGTGCTTGTCCAGTTTTCTATATAATCATCCTAATGGAGAAGTTATCATGTACCACTTTTATAATAACTTGGTACGTGTTTTAAGAACATAATTTGTTTCAATTGATATTGATATTTACAATTAAGTACAGAAGACAAATTACCTAAGTATGTCAAGTCCACTTAAATTCATTTATTTTCAGATTATATTTTGATAATTATTATATATATAGTCCGTTTAAAATTCAGTCCTACCGACATTAAAATTTTATAATAAAGATAGAGGAACATAATGTTTCTGATCCAGGGTCTCGGAGCTTGAGACGGTGGGAAATGAAGGAGAGACATCGTTTGCGAGCCTAGTCTTCCTGAAGTCCCAGTGAGCCTCCAGGATACATCACAACATCAATAAGCTGTAATTTTATTTTAATTATACTCAAGGTTCTGCCCCGGGTGTGAGTGCAAGTTCTGCCCCGGGTGTGAGTGCAAGTTCTGCCCCGGGTGTGAGTGCAAGTTCTGCCCCGGGTGTGAGTGCAAGTTCTGCCCCGGGTGTGAGTGCAAGTTCTGCCCCGGGTGTGAGTGCAAGTTCTGCCCCGGGTGTGAGTGCAAGTTCTGCCCCGGGTGTGAGTGCAAGTTCTGTCCCGGGTGTGAGTGCAAGTTCTGCCACGGGTGTGAGTGCAAGTTCTGCCCCGGGTGTGAGTGCAAGGTTAACTTGAGAGTGGGTTGCCACACAAGGAGTTTCTCAACTATGTTTTGCTCAACTTGTGATAATTTATTAGAATAATATCGTTCATATTACGTCTGGACTGTGTCATCTGTTATCTTGTACCAGATTATTTTCTGACGTGTGTAACCAACCATATCAGTCGATTTTTATCTCTAAACTATGAGATTACCTATTATATCACAGTCTATGTCTGTGTTTATCACCACTGGTTTGTTTTGATAAAGGAAAAGACAGTTTAAGCTTGAATTAAGACAGTTAGAAGGTTCAGTGTTATTTATCTGTTTCCTTCAGTATTCTTCATTGTATATACCTCGTTGAGTCAGTTAACTAAGTGTTCATTTATCAGTTAAATTCAGTTCTCTGAGTTATTTACGCAATATATATCCCTGTGTCTGTAGAGTTATTTCATATTATACTAGCGATAAACCATTTTACACACCCGTAGTGCTTAAACCTTTGTGTTAAACTGTTTTGTTTACCCGTGGTGCTTAATTAAACGTTTGTGTTAAACTGTTTTGTTTACCCGTGGTGCTTAATTAAACGTTTGTGTTCAACTGTTTTACATACCCGTGGTGCTTCAACCTTTGTAATATCCTAGTGAAATAATTAATATTTTTCTCCAGCAAATTGTTGCTGATTTGGTTCTAATATATTTCTTTACAGACTTATTATCAATTTAGAGTAATTTATTTTATTACTTTTCCCTGATATAAATGCATTGTCAACTCAATGTTGTATAAATTCAGTATATATTCTATGCAGTTCTAAGTGTTGTATAAAGTTTCTCACATTAATTCTTTGTGATACATTAGTGTATTTCTGCAACCTGACTCAGTAATTTACATTATTCTTATTTTTGAAGTGTTACAAAATTTCCTTGCCATTGCAATATTTCGTTGATAGAGTTATTAAAAAGTTTATTGTTATAACAATCATTCTGTGTAACATTGATCAAGTTTTGTCTAAGTGCTAACTTCCTATTTCCCATTCATATTCTCACCTTCCTCGAAGCCCACGTTGGTAATTTCAACTCTCGAATTGTGATCTGTACTCACTAAAAGCAGTTTTGTTTTTAGTGAGCACCCTTCTTCGTCTTCTACTGATGAGCTGTTTTATTTTCCACCTCAGTTTTAATCACAGCTTCACATTCTGTACTTCAAACCTCGAGCAAGCATTTTCAGAAATGTGTGCCTTGGTGATCTCCTGCTTGTGCTTGTGCAGTATGCTTGAAAGGTGCTGCATGGGGCCTATATCGTTACAATAGAACCACAGAGCGTCTCCTTTATTTTAAATGGACGAGAGCGGTCGCCCGACATATCTGTAAAGCTAATCGCACTTGCTGTCAAGATTATTTTTCTACTTTTACTTTTGCTTCCTCAGTGAGTGAAGTTTGGAAAAAAAATGCGAAAACTGAGTGTAAAGTTCTCTCTTGACTCTGCTCCCATTCTCCAGGTTGCAGATGTCAGAATTGCAAACCATCTTGACCTTGCCAGGGAAATCGGAAATCATCTTGTCAGTATCTCTAAATGGCTCCATCTATGCCCCTCGTTTCTTTCCTCCAAGCTTGCCAGAGTTACTGCCCTTAGATTTTTCTTCTAGTATAGACGAGCCCTATAATGTGCCTTTTACATGACTCACGAGATCATAATGGCACGATTGCAAACAAACCATACCACGGGCGGTGATAGAACCCGCGATCAGAGAGTCTCAGAACTCCAGACCGTCGCGTTAGCTACTGGACCAGCTAGCCACAATAAGATTCATCCAACTAGTTGTTTCCACACCATAGGAAGGTTAGCATAGGCAACAAAGTGACCACATATGCAAGTTTTTACAGAAGAATCTCCAGCTAGCGTGGCCGTGACGAACTCTAGCTCAAGTCTTGTTAACGGCTTTGAGGTGACTTGAGTTAGAGTTCGTCACGGCCACGCTAGCTGGAGATTCGTCTGTAAAAACTTGCATTTGTGGTCACAGTGTTGCCTATGCTAACCTTCCTATGGTGTAGAAATATACCTAGTTGGACGAATCTTATTGTGGCTAGCTGGTCCAGTGGCTAACGCGACGGTCTGGAGTTTTGAGACTCTCTGATCGCGGGTTCTATCCCCGCCCGTGGTATGGTTTGTGCCGTTTACACTTTCAGAACTAGAGTCACCACTTTCTGCTTGCCGATCATCGGCAGCTAGGCATGATAGCATTCATATTCGCATGCTTCTGCATGTACATCCGTCAGCCATTACAGTCCTCTTACGTCTTTTCAATCTTATTTGTTAGCAAGAAGTTCTTCCCCAACTGTGGAAATCTGCCATATTCTACCCATCGTAAACCAGGTACTTCAGGACATGATGGTTCGCATTATCGTCCCATTGCTCTTACCAGTGCAGTTTGCAAGGCGATGGAATGTCTGGTAAACAGACGTTTGATGTGGTATTTAGAGACACACAATAGTCTCTCCCCCAGTCAATATGGCTTTCGTAAGGGCCGCTGTAATATTATTCCATTACTCCGTTTAGATACCTATGTCCGTAATGCCTTTGGTAGTAACCATTCTGTTATAGTAGTCTTTTTTGATCTTGAAAAGGCATATGGCACCCCAGCTCACTCATCAGGCCTCCTAGGCAATCTGCCATTTTTACATGCAAACTTCTTATCTGAGAGACATTTACGTGTTTGGGTTAATAATTTGTCTTTCCCCGGACTTTGTCCAAGCTGAAGGTGTTCCTCAGAGATGTGTCCTTAGCACCACCCTTTTTCTCCTTCCTATAAATGATCTGACATCTGTGCTCCCATCTAATATTTGGTCATTACTCTATGTTGATGATTTCGCTATAGCTTGTTGAGGCGCTGACTGTCGCCTAGTGGCAGCCTCACTCCAGAATGCTGTCAACAGTGTTTCCCATCGCGCCACTGCTCATGGGTTTAAATTTTCTAGTGCTAAAACACAATTACTTTCACCAGACGTTAAATCGTCCCTAATACCCCATTGTACCTGTATCGCTCACGAGTCCCTGAATATGATACTGTCAGATTTATTGGCCTACTCTTTGATCGCCGGTTGTCTTGGAAACCTCACATTACCTCCGTGAAAGCAACTTGATATACCCGGCTGAACCTCCTTAAAGGCCTCGCACATCTTTCATAGGGGGCTGATCGTGGAACCCTCCTTCGACTGCATTCAGGTCTAATTCTATCGAAGCTAGATTATGGTGATCAGATATATTCTGCGGCCTCTACTGCAACACTTTCGAAACTCGATCCCATCCATCATCAGGGATTACGTTTATGTCTAGGTGCTTATCTCTCCTCACCTGTCAAGAGCCTCTATGCAGAAGCGAATGTCCCATCCTTCAACGATCGCTGTGATGCTCATTGCCTCCGTTATTTTGTCTGCTCTCATGACCTTAATGATCCTTCTGCATCTAAGATAGTAATGAACGTTAGCAGATGTCCATCATTTGTTCGCCGCCCCTGTTTACTCCGTGCCTTTTCTCTTCGTCTTCAGTCGCTCTTGTCTTCTCTTCAGTTGCCCCTTTTATATGTTCATCTAGCATCTAACTTTTCACTTTCCCCTCGCGAAGTTCAGACAGTTAGTGTCTGTTCTTACCCACTGCCATGCGCGAGAACGCAAATCCCTACAGATGCTTCTCGCTCTCTTTTTCTTAATCACTTCCGATGTCATTACCATGCTGTTGCAATGTATATTGACGGTTCTAAATCCTCTGATGGTGTTGGGTTTGCAGCAATGTTTCCTGACAGTGTGGTGCAAGGTCATTTATTAGATGTTTGTAATTGTCTCAGAGTCCTTTAGTGCTTTGCAAGCTATTAATAAATTTGAGTCACCTCATTCCCTAGTTCTTCGTATACAACTTTGGTTAGGCCGCATTATTACCAAAAATAAACAAATAGTTTTCGTTTTCTGCAGTACATGACCTACCAGTCTCATAAAAATATTTCATTCTCTGACCATTTTGCTGTAATCTCTACCCATCTTCACAACCCCTGGCAACAACGTTAGTCTAATGTGACTTATAACTAATTACATTCTATCAAACCAAGTTTGGGCTTCTGGCTTCCTTCTTGTCATCGATACCGAGGTTAGGAGACAACACTCTCGTCATCGCATCGGACACACTCGTCTAACTCGTCAGTATCTCATGGAGAAGCGTCCTGTTCCACTTTGCGAGAATTGTCTAGTTCCTGTTTCAATTTTCCATATTTTATTGGACTGCCCTGTCTATCAACGGGCACGCAGAATTTTCGTCCTTACTGACGGCCACACCTTTGACACAGATTCCCTCTTCGACTTTTTAACAGCAACTGATTTATTACACAAACTTTGATAATCCTTCCTTTAGCACTCCTCACAACCCCTCCTAACATTATAATAATAATAATATATCAATAACAACACTGCACTAGCCAAGGAGTCGAACCCATGCTATTTTGGCCCGCCTCATGGTGAGAGAAAGCGCATGATGCTTTAGACCACTAGACCACACAATTCTTAACAATGGTGGTCTAGTGGTCTAAAGCGTCATGCGTTTTCTCTTACAGTGAAGTGAGCCAAAATAGCATGGGTTCGACTCCTTGGCTAGTACAGTGTTGTTATTAATCAATACCATTCGTTTCATGGTTACAATAAAATAATATATATATATATATATATATATATATATATATATATATATATATATATATATATATATATATATATATATATATATAGGGCAAGGAGGAATAACATCTTGTAGGAGTGAGGAAGAGCCAGTTGTGAGTGTGGGGGAAGTTCGTGAGGCAGTAGGTAAAATGAAAGGGGGTAAGGCAGCCGGGATTGATGGGATAAAGATAGAAATGTTAAAAGCAGGTGGGGATATAGTTTTGGAGTGGTTGGTGCAATTATTTAATAAATGTATGGAAGAGGGTAAGGTACCTAGGGATTGGCAGAGAGCATGCATAGTTCCTTTGTATAAAGGCAAAGGGGATAAAAGAGAGTGCAAAAATTATAGGGGGATAAGTCTGTTGAGTGTACCTGGTAAAGTGTATGGTAGAGTTATAATTGAAAGAATTAAGAGTAAGACGGAGAATAGGATAGCAGATGAACAAGGAGGCTTTAGGAAAGGTAGGGGGTGTGTGGACCAGGTGTTTACAGTGAAACATATAAGTGAACAGTATTTAGATAAGGCTAAAGAGGTCTTTGTGGCATTTATGGATTTGGAAAAGGCGTATGACAGGGTGGATAGGGGGGCAATGTGGCAGATGTTGCAAGTGTATGGTGTAGGAGGTAGGTTACTGAAAGCAGTGAAGAGTTTTTACGAGGATAGTGAGGCTCAAGTTAGAGTATGTAGGAAAGAGGGAAATTTTTTCCCAGTAAAAGTAGGCCTTAGACAGGGATGTGTGATGTCACCGTGGTTGTTTAATATATTTATAGATGGGGTTGTAAGAGAAGTAAATGCGAGGGTCTTGGCAAGAGGCGTGGAGTTAAAAGATAAAGAATCACACACAAAGTGGGAGTTGTCACAGCTGCTCTTTGCTGATGACACTGTGCTCTTGGGAGATTCTGAAGAGAAGTTGCAGAGATTGGTGGATGAATTTGGTAGGGTGTGCAAAAGAAGAAAATTAAAGGTGAATACAGGAAAGAGTAAGGTTATGAGGATAACAAAAAGATTAGGTGATGAAAGATTGAATATCAGATTGGAGGGAGAGAGTATGGAGGAGGTGAACGTATTCAGATATTTGGGAGTGGACGTGTCAGCGGATGGGTCTATGAAAGATGAGGTGAATCATAGAATTGATGAGGGAAAAAGAGTGAGTGGTGCACTTAGGAGTCTGTGGAGACAAAGAACTTTGTCCTTGGAGGCGAAGAGGGGAATGTATGAGAGTATAGTTTTACCAACGCTCTTGTATGGGTGTGAAGCGTGGGTGATGAATGTTGCAGCGAGGAGAAGGCTGGAGGCAGTGGAGATGTCATGTCTGAGGGCAATGTGTGGTGTGAATATAATGCAGAGAATTCGTAGTTTGGAAGTTAGGAGGAGGTGCGGGATTACCAAAACTGTTGTCCAGAGGGCTGAGGAAGGGTTGTTGAGGTGGTTCGGACATGTAGAGAGAATGGAGCGAAACAGAATGACTTCAAGAGTGTATCAGTCTGTAGTGGAAGGAAGGCGGGGTAGGGGTCGGCCTAGGAAGGGTTGGAGGGAGGGGGTAAAGGAGGTTTTGTGTGCGAGGGGCTTGGACTTCCAGCAGGCATGCGTGAGCGTGTTTGATAGGAGTGAATGGAGACAAATGGTTTTTAATACTTGACGTGCTGTTGGAGTGTGAGCAAAGTAACATTTATGAAGGGATTCAGGGAAACCGGCAGGCCGGACTTGAGTCCTGGAGATGGGAAGTACAGTGCCTGCACTCTGAAGGAGGGGTGTTAATGTTGCAGTTTAAAAACTGTAGTGTAAAGCACCCTTCTGGCAAGACAGTGATGGAGTGAATGATGGTGAAAGTTTTTCTTTTTCGGGCCACCCTGCCTTGGTGGGAATCGGCCGGTGTGATAATAATAAAAAAAAAATGAAGATTTTGTACAGGGTTTGGTTAAGTATTATTTAATTTGTTTTTACGTAATTTCTATTGTTGGAGAGGGACTAATTGAAGTTCTCTTATGTACAGTGTCAATAGATAAAAGCCTACTGTGTGTTATCTTATATCAATGTGTAAATATTATGTAAATAATTGCGTTTGTAAATAATTATTGTGTAAATGTGAAAATACATGTAATTATGTAAATTTCTTGCTTGTTGATTGATGAACAAAAAAAAAAAAAAAGAATATTCTGGAAGACTGTCTTGAGATTTGTAAGACTTTGTCTTATTTCTCGACTGTGTTCTATAGACTGTGTGTCTTGTAAGCCACGACTTTCTATTACGTATATTTCTCTTCGTGAATCATTACAATTTACGATGATTGTCATGATTCTATGTGATGGTGCCACTATGCTACTCTGGAAGGATGGAAAGCAGAATCCCTTTGACTACACCTGTGCCACCACATTGGCAGACACCTATTTCCCATACTCCGTAGCTGAGAGGGGGTGGAGCTGCCTGCCTTATATAAGGAGACCCAGAAGACCAGCAAATATGAAGGCTTTCCCCCTTGCTGTAACTTCATCCCTTGGAGCATACAACAAGTGTGTTTTAAAGTTCCTCAGAGAGTTGGGTGAAAAACTTATCATAGAAACCAAGCACCACAGGGCGGCCAGCTTCCTCTTTCAGAGACTTAGTGTTGCGATCCAGTGGGGAAATGCCTGCAGCATTCTGGGCACAGAGCCCACCGCCGAGGAGCTGGATGGAGTGTTTGAGAAGCATCTCTGAGTTGATATGTATGTTGTTTTACTCTATATTTTATTTTTGTCAATGTATTTTGCCTATAAATTAAATTTACAGTAAATGTAGAGGGTGGTAGGAGAAAATTTTCAAAAAGCTTCAGGGAGAACCCTGAGTTTTTGCCAAAGCAAGTTTATTCTTTTCTCTGAGGGTGAGGGTCCCCAGAACAGTTCCACATGTGGTACCTCCCTACATAAATATGTATGTATATATATATATATATATATATATATATATATATATATATATATATATATATATATATATATATATATATATATATATATATATATTGTGCACACGAACAAGTGGTATTGATCAATAGCAACACTGCGACTAGCCAAGGACTCGAACCCATGCTGCTTTGGCCTGCCTCATGGTGGGCAAAAACTCATGACGCCTTTACCCACGGGACCAAACAATCTTTAAGAGTAGCGAACCTAGCGGAACTGAATGTTGTACTCGCTACCCTACTCGCTTTTGCCTAGCTCATTAAGGAACTTAGATGCAGTCTTTCCCCATGAGCCAAGGGTCTCTGAGCCTATGGGAACAAACATATAATGATGGGCAAGTTCTCCATATTTTCTAGACTTTGAGGACTCCCTGAAGCTGGCAGCTGCCCCTCCTTCCTCCCTGTTGTATTGGAGATAGGTATCAGCCAAGGTAGATGCACATGTGTAATCCCATACCATCTGCTTACCGTCTGTTCAGACTTGAAGTGTGATACCATCTGGACGCTTCTGGCTGCCATCAGATCTGCATAGCTGGGGTGGCTCCCTTACTGCTGGGCATCCGGCTGTTGTGAGGCTCTTTTTGATAATGTTATTAACCTCCTCATGTCTTGCAATCTTTCCCTCGGATTTACGGCACACCAGACCATGGTACCTGAATCGGTCTGCTGCTTAACTGTCACAAATAAACCTGTGTCCGGAGAGAATAGGGGCGGCAAGTCGAATGGCAACACCGATGCAGATGATCTGTGGGTCGAGGCGAGTACCAAGGCAGGAGCTGGGAACAGCCAACGGAAAGTCCCCTGCATGAGGAGCTCTCACTGCTAGGAGGAGGGCTCTATCCTTTCCTGACACACTCTGAAGCATTTCTGAGACTGTGTTCTCCACTACTGGGCCATCCCAGTGCGACTGTTTGTAGTTGTTGGGGGGAGCAGGTCTGGTTTCAGAGCCCGTTAGCAGTATATAATATACTGCTTGTTGAGCTAGTACACAAACAGGAAGTAGAATGAAATTATCTCAGAGGCGTCCACACCACCGTATGTCCTTCGATGGCGAGTACAACATCTACCTTGGCTAGATGCGCCATTGTTACGGATTGTGTGGTCTAGTGGTCTAAAGCTTTATGCGTTTTCGCTCACCATGAGGCAAGTCAAATCATCATTATATATATATATATATATATATATATATATATATATATATATATATATATATATATATATATATATATATATATATATATATGTGTGTGTGTGTGTGTGTGTGTGTGTGTGTGTGTGTGTGTGTGTGTGTGTGTGTGTGTGTGTGTGTGTGTGTGTGCGTGTGTGTGTATGAGAGAGAGAGAGAGAGAGAGAGAGCGTTGTTGAATTATTAATGTATTCTTAATCCTATTACTACCGTCATATCTACTTTTGTAAAAACATCACATTAGTGTTCTATCCAGTATCAGGGTTGGTAAAGAGTGTGTACTCTGAAACTGCTTCAAATTCATATTTCCCTTGACGTCCGTGAACACAACCAGAGAAAGAGAAGACGATGAACCAGCAAGGCTGGACCTTGTATTCATCTACAACATTTCAGACACGTGGAAAATCGCAAATGAAACGCTCCTCGGCGCTAACGATCACGTTATCCTGAGTTTTGCATACATAGTAGAGTTAGCAATAAAGAGTGAGGCAACACAAGAAGGACGGGAGAAACCAGACTTCAGAAAAGGGAACTAGATACGTATGAGACAATTTCTGCATGAGGTGCAGTGGGTATGAGAGCTAGAGGGAAGACAGTAAACGAAATCAAGGAACAAGTGACCACAAAGTGCAGGTAGACAGAGAAATTCGTGCCAAAGCACTACAGAAGCAATGGGTAAACCAGAGTAAGCCCATGGGTTACCTATGGGCTTACTCTGGTGTGGAAAGGACAAAGTACGTACACAACCAAAGAGGAGGTGAAGAAACTGCTAGGTGAATTAAATACCTCGGAAGGGGATGGACCCAAATAACATCACTCCGTGGGTCCTGAGAGAAGGAACAGATGCACTATTTGTGCCAGTTACAATAATTGGACTGATGAAGCCACTGTGTGGCGAAACGTTTCCTAAGATGTGCAGGACAGTAAACGTAGTCCCAATTTTGAAGAAAGGTGACAGACTGTGACCTGTGTTGCTGACATGTATAGTATGCAAAGTTATTGAGAAGATTATCAGTGGTGGAGCACCTAGAAAGAAATGGGTTCATGCATGACAATCTGCGTGGATTAAGGGAAGGGAAATTCTAGCATCACAAACCTTCAGGAGTTCTACAATAAGGTAAAAGAAGCCAGGACAGAGACGGATGGGGAGACTTTATCTTCTTGGATTAAAAGAAGGCTTTTGATACAGTATGACACAAGAGACTGGTTGAAAAACTAGAGGAGCAGGCAGGAATAGCAGGTAAAGTACTGCAACAGATCATCGAATACCTGAGAGGAAAGAAACAACGTATGCTGGTACATAACGAGGTGTCATAGTAGACGCCTGTGTCAAGTGGGGTTCCACAAGGCTCAGTCAAAGGTCCGGTGCTGTTTCTAGTATATGTGAATGACATAACACAAGGGATAAATTCACAGGTGTCCCTGTTTAAGACGAAGTAAAGCTAATGAGAAGAATAGAAGTGGACGAGGATCAGGTAAGGACAGGCTGCAAGCCTGGTCCGACAAATGGCTCCTGGCATTTAACCCCAGCAAGTGCCAAGTCATGAAGTCTGGGGAAGGACAAAGAAGACTGAAGACGGAGTACAGCCTAGGAATTCAAAGACTGCAAAACTCACTAAAGGATACAGGATATAGAGGTGAGCATCATACTGAGTACATCTCCTGAGGTACACGTCAACCAAACAATTGCTGCAGCATATTGCATGCCTGGCAAAACTAAGAATAGAGTTTCGACATCTGAGTATGGAGTCATTCGAGACACTGTACACTCTGTACGTCAGGCCCACATTGGAGAATTCAGCACCAGTATCGAACCAACATCTGGTCAAAGACGTCAAGAAATTACATAAAGTGTCAAGGTTTGCAACAGGACTAGTCCCGGAGCTAAGGGGTATGCCCTACAAGGAGAGTTTAAGGGAAATCAAAGCTGACGACACTGGAGGACAGGAGGGCTAAAGGGGACACGATGACGACGCATAAAATACTGAGAGGATTGACAAGGTGGGCAGGGACTGAGTGTTTCACAGATAGGACACAGCAACAAGGGGGCACAACTGGAAGTTGAAAAGTCAGATGAGTCACAGGGATGTTAGGAAGTATTTCTTCAGTCATAAGATAAAGGGAACAGAGGAAAAGGAGGAATTGCACGGCTCATCAAAAACCAGCGGAGTTTTGAAGAGTTGGAAGAAGGGACGAGGAGAAGCAAGGGACTGCATATTAGAAACACTTCAGATTGGGGTTTGCAAGGTGGTGATTGCAGTGATGTACAACTCTCCACTGAATAGCCAAGACAAGCGTACGATGAGAACAGCAAAGCAATGGCTGATACACTGGCTAAGGCTGACAGAAGGGCCAATATGGGCAGAGCAAACTTATTATTTGCGGGTGATTTCAGTCAGAAGGAGACTGACTGGGAAAAACAAAGGCCATACAGGGGTCCAGAAACGTGGAGGACCAATATGATGGAGGTGGTACTGGAAAATCTCTTGCATCAACATGTTAGGAACATTTCCAGACAGAGGGGAGAGGATGAACCAGCAAGGCTGGACCTCATATGCACCTTGAGTACTTCAGACATTGAGGGATATCACCTAGGAGCTAGTGATCACGTGGTCCTGAACTTCGAATACATTGTAAATCTGAAAGTAGAGAGGAAAGCAGCACTTGTAGGACGGGAGAAGCAAAATTATAAAAGAGGGGATTGCAAAGGTATGAGGAATTTCCTGCATAAGGTACACTGGAAAAAACAGTGAATGAAATGATGCAGTACATGACTACAAAATGCAAAAAGACAGAGGAGAGCTTCGTGGCTAAGAGCAACAGAATCAACGGGAAGGCCAGAACTATTCCTTGTTCATCCAAAGGTGTACAGAGTCGAAACCTAAGTGGACTAGAGAATAGAAAAAAAGTGTTGAAGACAAAAAACCCAGGAAATGAGATTAGCCGAAGATCCGGAAATGAATATGCGTGGATAAGGAGGAAGGCCCAGCGGAAATACGAGAATGAGAACCTCGATAGTTATGTCTGACCCAAAGTTGTTATACAGCCGCCTCAGAATGAAAACAACAGTCAAGGACCAGGTAATCAGGCTGAGGAAGGAAGGAAGGAAGGAAGGGAGATCAAAAGAAAGGACAAACTATATGAAAAGCTAAACTTAAGATTTAAAGATTTTTTTTCAGTAGAGACAGACTGGGCTATAATAAACCGGAATGGTAGGGTACACCAACAAGTGCTGGACACACTACAAACATCTGAGGAGAGAGTAAAGAGGGTGCTAAGCGAACTAAATACCTCAAAGGAGGAGGGATTGGACAACATTCCTCCGTGGGTGGTGAGAGAGGAAGTAGAGGAGCTGTTGGTGCCACTAACAACAATCTTCAACACATCTGTCGAAAAAGGGCGGCTACCTGAGGTGTGGAAGACAACAAACGGAGTCGCAATCTTTAAGAAAGGAGACAGGCAGGTAGCATTAAACTACAGATCAGTGTCACTGACATCAAAAGGTCCAGTCTTGCTGGTTCATCCTTCCCTCTCTCTCGTAGTGTCCTTAACAATAATAGTGCTCAAAGTCATGGAGACGCTTATCTGGAAAAGACTGGTGGAGCACATAGAAAGGAATGAGCTTATACAAGTTAACCAGTGGGGAAATCCTGTGTCACAAACCTTTGTCACAAACCTTTTACGACAGGATGACAAAAGTTAAACATGAGAGAAAGGGGTGGATAGATTACATTTTGTTGGACTTAAGCAGGGTTTAGACACAGTTCCACAGAAGAGATTAGTGCAAAAGCTAGAGGATCAGGCATGCATAACAGGTAAGGCACTGCAATGCATCATAGAATATGTAATGGGAAGACATCAGTCAGGTGTCAGAATGGGCGCTCGTGACGAGTGGGGTTCCACAGTGGTCAGTCGTAGGACCAGCGCCGTTTCTGCCATTTGTGAACGACAGGACAAAAGGAATAGACTCAGAAGTGTCCCTGTTTGCAGACGATGTGAAGTTAATGAGGAGAATTCAATTGGAGGAGGACCAGGCAGTACTACAAAGGAATCTCGATAGGCTGCAGGCCATGTCCAGAAATTGGCTCCTGGAATTCAACACCACCAAGTGCAAAGTCATGATGACTGGGGATGGGAAAAGAAGACCACAGATGAAATACAGTCTAGGGGGCCAGAGACTACAAACCTCACTCAAGGCATAGGATCTTGGGGTGAGTATATTTCCGAGCACATCTCCTGAGGCGCATATCAAAGAAATAACTGCTGCAGCATATGGGCGCGTACCAATCCCAAAAATAGTATTCCGACATCTCAGTAAGGAATCGTTCAGAGCTCTGTATATCGTGTACGTAAGGCCCATATTGGAGTATGCACCACCAGTTTGGAATCACACCTAGCCAAGCACCTCTGACAATTAGAGGAAGAGTGATGGTTTGCAACGAGATTAGTCCCGGAGCTAAGGAGCATGTCCTACGAGGAGAGGTTAAGGGAAATCAACCTGAAGACACTGGAGGACAGAAGAGATAGGGGGACATAATAACGACATATAAAATACTGAGACAAATCGACATGGTGGACAGAGACATGATGTTCCAGAGATGGAGTCATAATTGGAAGCTGAAGATTTAGATGAGTCACTGGGATGTTAGGAAGTATTTCTTCAGTCACAGAGTTGTCAGGAAGTGGAATAGACTGGAAAGTGAAGGCAGAATCTATATATTG